>NW_026576378.1:35000-85000 GCF_028641065.1 Leucoraja erinaceus
GACCGCAGGCCACCCCAGGCCCCTCCAGCCTGCGGCCCCAGGCCCCACCCCCACCGTGATCAGGGCTGATCTGCCCCAGGCCACTCGGCCCCTCCAGCCTGCCCCGCCCCCACCGTGATCAGGGCTGATCTGCCCCAGGCCTCATCTCCTCTTCTGTGCCAGTTCCCCATCGCCCACCATCCCCCCCATCTTTCACACATTTCCCTCCCTCCTCTTTAAACCCCCAGTGATCCGGCCTCCACACCCTCCGGGCTGGAGAATCCCACAGATTCACCTCCCTCTGGGAGAAGAAGTTCCTACACACCTCAGTTTTAAATGTCCGCCCCCTAATCCTGTAACTGTCCCTCGTTCTAGCCTCTTCCACTGGTGGAGGCGTCTCCACATCTCCCCCTCCCCTCCCCCAGTCTGGGATGGGTCAGGGTCATCGTCGACCCAGGGTGACGTGCACCTCCTCCAACCTCATCTCCTGGTATTCCCACCGTGGGCTCCTTTACATCGGTCAGACCATGTCGCTCAGTCCACCAAGGTCTGCTGGATCTCCTGGTTGCTAAACACTTTAACTCCCCTTCCTATTCCCCCCCCCCCCCCGGACTCTGGGAGCGAGACAAGAATAGTTTCCGTGGCCAACAGATGTATAGATCAGAACAGGCCCTTCGGCCCACCTTGTCCATGTGACCAAGTTAGCACCTGAGCTAGTCCCATCTGCCCACATTTGGCCATTCGCCCTCAACCCCGTCCTATCCACATATGTCCAAATGCCGTAAACTTTGTAATTGTGCCCACGTCTCCAGCTTCATCCGGCAGCTCGTTACAGACACGGAACCCCCTCTGTAATAACAACGTTACCCCCCCCCCCCCCCTCACCTTAACTCCGTGCCCTCTAGTTTTAGAATCCTCTACCCTGGGGGAAAGACTGTGAGCGTTCACTGTATCCATGCCCCTCGCGATCTTGTACACCTCAGTCAGCTCACCCCTCAGTCTCCTGTACTCCACATGATAAAGTCCCAGCCTCTCCACCCTCTCCCTGAAACTCAAGCCCAGATAACACCCTGCTCAATCTGACATCACCCCTAACCGCCTCACCCCTCCCCCCGTCACCCTCCCCCCTCACCCCTCCATCCCCTCACCCCTCCATCCTCCCAACCCCTCACCCCCTCACCCCTCCATCCCCCCAACCCTCTCCCCAACTCAAGCCCGCAAGCCCAGGTACCACTTGGTCAGTGTTCCCCCCCACTACGTCAGACCCCCCCTCACCTCCCAACCCTCCCTCTGTCCATCAAGCACATGGCTGGTGTAGCTGGGCGGCCAGAGCTGGCCACAGAGTGACCCCGTGGTGACCCAGTCACGGTGAGGAGGGGTGGACGTCACTCACCTTTGCCCCCTCTTTACCGGCAGCTCCTGGCAGTCCCTGTTCCCCGGGAGGTCCCGGCGGTCCGGGATGTCCCCGCTCTCCCAGTGGCCCTGTCTCCCCCGTCGAACCCTGTGGGAGAGACAGTGGTGGGAGAGAACCGGCAGCACGGGGAGAGAGTGACCGACGGGGAGAGAGAGTGACCGACGGGGAGAGAGAGTGACCGACGGGGAGAGAGCGTGACCGACGGGGAGAGAGTGACCGACGATGGAGAGTGACCGACGGGGAGAGAGTGACCGACGGGGAGAGAGTGACCGACGGGGAGAGAGTGACCGACGATGGAGAGTGACCGACGGGGATAGAGAGTGACCGACGGGGATAGAGTGACCGACGGGGATAGAGTGACCGACGGGGATAGAGTGACCGACGGGGATAGAGTGACCGACGGGGAGAGAGAGTGACCGACGGGGAGAGAGAGTGACCGACGGGGATAGAGTGACCGACGGGGAGAGAGTGACCGACGGGGGAGAGAGTGACCGACGGGGAGAGAGAGAGTGACCGACGGGGATAGAGTGACCGACGGGGAGAGAGTGACCGACGAGGATAGAGTGACCGACGGGGATAGAGTGACCGACGGGGAGAGAGAGTGACCGACGGGGATAGAGAGAGAGAGTGACCGACGGGGATAGAGTGACCGACGGGGGGGAGAGTGACGGAGGGGAGGGAGGGGGCGGGATGGACCAGGGGTCATTATACCAGATGACCTCTGGTCAGGGCTCGACACTCACCTGGGGTCCGACAACGCCCCCCGGTCCAGGGGGACCGGTCTTGCCTTGAAAACCCTAGGGGGAACACAAGGTCAGAGGTTAGAGGTCACACAGACTAGCACAGCCAGGGGCTGAGAAACTGCAACTGGACGTCCTCACACTGAGGTTCGGGGGCAGCAACTCCCCCCCCCCCCCCCCCACGGATGCTGCCCGACCCGCTGGGTGATGCTGCCTCACCGGGACCCCAGGGGTCACAGAGGTGGACAGTGTAGTGTATTTTGGGTACTTGGATCAGATACAGGAGTAAACTCACGAGCTTCTTTATTACAGGACGCCACCATGAGTCTCCTCCAGCGCATGCGTCCGTCCCCTCGCACAAGATACAACATATGCTAATTACATTATATACATTACACTGCTCCCCTTTAGCTTGGAGGCGTATAACACCATTTCCACTACATTCAATATAATTAACACAGTTGCAAAATTATATTATTAGTCATCTTACATTACATCCTCATAACTGTAAACTGTATCTAAACTTAGCACTTATAATGGTTTATTCCACTCATCTTTCTAATCACTAGCTCTACCTGTATCTCTGCATCTTCCCTTTTTAAATATCCTAATCTAATTTGCAGATTTCTTCCTGTTCTTGATATTCTGCTAAAGTTACCATTTCCTCTGTTTCTGTTCCTTATTTGTAGGTGGGATCTGACACATGACTGCAGGTTTTTGTTTTCAGTCGCTCTCTGTCGCTCAATTTCCTGGCACTGCGTATTTATCTGCTCTTGGTGTATAATGACATTCTGCAATGCATAAACATGTGTCCATTGCTCAGTGAAGGAAGCTCCATGCTGGACCATACTGAAGTGTCCTAATCACAATCGGTCCTGCATACTTTTGCCTCGACCGACCAGCCTCTCTTCTTTAGACTTTTCTGTTAACAGATTTTTGCTGATCGTCACACATTTATTTAACCGTTCCATGCAACGTTTAAGCCTTTTCTGCTGTTCGTCTATTTGTCTTCTTAAATCACCTTTCTGGTTATTCATCAAGCAGTAGGATCTATACTGTCCTTGCAATACCGCAGTGGCTTTGATTTGCGCTCTGTATATTTCTCTTACTACATAAGCACGATAGTGATACTGCACTACAACTGCTGTATAAATCGGTTTGAGGAAGTCTTTCCTATATCGTTTAAGTCTTTTGTATCGTTTCAGCCTTTTCCGTTGTGCATCTATTTGTCTCCTTAGGTCTTTCCTATACCAACTGATACGGAGTACTGACTGCACCTTTACAGTAGCTCTCTTTTGCTTAACCCACTGCCTAACCACCATACTCTTGTAGGCAGTTTGAATGGTAATAGTTGCATCCCTCATTGACTGATATTGCACAAACTGGGAATGCCCTATTTTGCATGCTTTGTACCATCTCTGGATCGAAATGACTGCTTGTCGCATAGCTCTGTACCGTACCCTTAATCGGTAACCACGGTATGCAGCTTGCAGAGTGACTACAGCCGCCTTTTGCATCAAGAAATTCTTATGAATGACTTAATACAGCGTGCTGCCTTGGTTTTCTCTACCAATACTCTGGCTTTGATCCCACGGTATAAGGCCTGAATACACACCACTGCTTCTCTCAAACTCTTATACTGTCTCACTTGGACATCTCTTATCTGGCATGCTCTGTATCGTTGCTGTACCGCAATGGCAGACCAGCGTAGTTTCTTAAAATACTGAGGCTGTTTATACATCTGATAATAAGTCTGTATGACCTTGACAGATTTATGCATGCCCCGCAGTTGCCTTCGAACAAGCATTCCACGGTAGGCTGCCTGAAGCAGTACAACGCTTCTGCGTACCTTCATGTAAGTTTTGCGATCACTTTCCATTTGAAGGTGTGCCCTATAATGGGTTTGTACTATTATAGCAGCCAATCTCATTGCCTTGTATAGACGGTATACTCTGTGCCTTCTAAATGCTGCTTGTATTACCGTTGCTGCCTTCTGTTTGTTCCGGATTTCTCTCCGTACATTCATACCCCTGAATGTAGCTTGAATAGCTAGGGTTGCCCTTTGGATGGCAATTTCTCTTTGCCTTTGACTTCAGCCACTTTGCATTTGCCCTTTGTCCCTTAGCACTTGACCTGTGTCATTTTGCACTTGACCTGTGTCCCTTTGCACTTGACTTGTGTCCCTTTGCACTTGACTTGTGTCCCTTTGCACTTGACCTTTGTCCTTTTGCACTTGACCTTTGTTTTTGCACTTGACCTTTGTACTTTTGCACTTGACCTTTGTACTTTTGCACTTGACCTTTGTCATTTTGCACGTGACCTTTGTCCTTTTGCACTTGACCTTTGTCCTTTTGCACTTGAACTTGGTCCTTTGAGAGACTCTCTGCCCTCTTTAGTTCAGGCTCCTTGCCTCTGGATGCCCTTGGAGGTTTTGGCGAGAAATGAGCCATTAAAGCCTCCTTACACTCATCATACATTTTATCTGTGGGCGCTGCTGGCAGCAGTAACATACATAAGGTTTGATAACCCTCTCTTCCTAAGCCTAATATGAACCATGCTCTCTTCTTCTCCTCTGCAGCAATATCATTGGAAATGAAACAAGCCTCCAAGACTTTGGTCCATTTCTCAAAATTACACCCATAATCTAACTGGGGCACGTTTCTTACAATTTGAAAAGCCATGCTACCTGGTGCTATTCAGGTGTACTATCTTCTTTTCTCTCACTGTGTATTCTGCACTAGACTTCTACACACTAAGAAGTGATCCAGCCCACTGACTATTACTAATTCTTATAATAATTGATTTATACTATTAACCAACATTTCATGTTAATAGACATTTAGAACATGTTAACCATATTCCTGCTATGCACACAGATTTACTATTAATAACAGTGACCAATGCATTACATCCAAACAGTCCCACTTTTACTGTGAAGGAATAGTGAACAATGCATTACATTCATTGCATTGTAGTGCAGTATAATGTGGATAAATGTGAGGTTATCCATTTTGGTGTCAAAAACAGGAAAGCAGACTATTATCTAAATGGTGGCCGATTGGAAAGGGGGAGATGCAGCGAGACCTGGGTGTCATGGTACACCAGTCATTGAAGGTAGGCATGCAGGTGCAGCAGGCAGTAAAGAAAGCGAATGGTATGTTAGCTTTCATTGCAAAAGGATTTGAGTATAGGAGCAGAGAGGTTCTACTGCAGTTGTACAGGGTCTTGGTGAGACCACACCTGGAGTATTGCGTACAGTTTTGGTCTCCAAATCTGTGGAAGGACATTATTGCCATAGAGGGAGTGCAGAGACGGTTCACCAGACTGATTCCTGGGATGTCAGGACTGTCTTATGAAGAAAGACCGGATAGACTTGGTTTATACTCTCTAGAATTTAGAAGATTGAGAGGGGATCTTATAGAAACTTACAAAATTCTTAAGGGGTTGGACAGGCTAGATGCAGGAAGATTGTTCCCGATGTTAGGGAAGTCCAGGACAAGGGGTCACAGCTTAAGGATAAAGGGGAAATCCTTTAAAACCGAGATGAGAAGAACTTTTTTCACGCAGAGAGTGGTGAATCTCTGGAACTCTCTGCCACAGAGGGTAGTTGAGGCCAGTTCATTGGCTATATTTAAGAGGGAGTTAGATGTGGCCCTGTGGCTAAGGGGATCAGGGGGTATGGAGAGAAGGCAGGTACGGGATACTGAGTTGGATGATCAGCCATGATCATATTGAATGGCGGTGCAGGCTCGTAGGGCCGAATGGCCTCTACTCCTGCACCTATTGTCTATGTTTCTATGTTTCTACAGTCCTGCTTTTATTTTGAAGGATTTCACCAGTCCAGCTTGTCGGCCTATGGACTCCGGTGCCTTCTCGACCTGTCCCCACCGGTACTTTTGCTGCTGGCCTCATCAGACCTCCACTTTTGCTGCTTTCTGTTTGCTGGCTCCTCCGGGCTTCACCGTTACTTTTGCTGCCACTGGCTCAATGCCAAGTCGACTACTGCTGCTCTGCTGACTTGCCTGCCCGCTGTCTCCACAGCCCTCCCGCTGCTCTCCACTGGACCCGTTGCTCGGCTCGTCGCTGGCTCCGTGGACACCCTGTGGAAGGTGTGTCGCTGCTAGTCGTGGGCTGGCTAAGCACTGTGTCCCACTTCTCCCTCGGCCGGCTTTCTCTCGTGACCGGGCTTTCTCCACTTTCTGCTCCCGAACGGGCTGACTCTACTCCCGACCGGGCTGAAGTGCTTGAGCGCTGTGTCCTGCTTCTCTCGTGCAGACCCACTCTTTGCTCGGGGCCAGACTTCCTCTCACGTCAGGGCTTTCCCCCTCGGTCGGTCCGCTTCTTTTGTGTGGCCGGACCCTCTTTTCTGCTCACAGTCGGGCTGACTCTGCTCCCGACTGGGCTCTCTCTGCTCACGGCCGTCTCTTGCGACCGGGCTTTCTCGCACGGCCGGTCCACTTCTCTCGCGTGGCCGGGCTTGTTTTTTCCGCTGCTGGTCCGCTTCTCACGCGGCCGGCTTTCTCCCTCGACTGGGCTGACTCTTCTCCCAGCCGGGCTGACTCCGTTTCGTCGGTGGCTTCACTGGACCTGTCCGTGACCTACCCGGTACTAGGCCCTCACTCGACGTCGTTGGCGGCTCCTGGGCCTGGCTGTGAGCTACACAGCCCTGGAAAACGTCCGAAGTCGGTGGCAGCTGCTGGGCCTCTTCAGCCCCTTTGCCTTGGCTACATAGCCCTGGAAAATGTTCCAGGTAAGTTGACACCGTCGCTGCCCTGCTGGTTAGGCTTCCAGCTTTCCGCTGCGTTCTTCGGTGACACTAACTTACTGCCCCATTTGTTTTCCTTGCTTCCTGTTTCGACCTTTCTTTTCTTTGGCGCCAATCCAAAACCATTTGCCGCCAAATCTTTTGGCTTGGTGCCGTTCCACTTTGTTTCCAAACACAACCTTTTTTTTCTGACAGTCCTTCTTCTTTCTTTTTCTGTTCTTTTATCCTCTTCATGCTGTTGTGTGTTTTGGTGTAACAATTCACCTAAAACTTATACAAAGACTATTCAGCTTGAGGAATTTGACAAAAAGAAAACAACTCAGTCTAAAATGAGTAACAATCCAAAGGACGACATCTTGCCACGTAGACACAACATAGAGATAGCCTGACAAAACTTGCCGACTTGTACAGCTGATGTTTTATATGCAGTCTCAGACATAGAGGGATCTGCAGGCCTCTCTTGTCCAGCTCACAAACAACTGCGACACAACTCCGTATCTACAGTTCAAACTGTTAAACAATCATGTGTGTTGCAAAACAGTCCTGTGGGTGAGTTCACAAACTCTATCCCACCCTCGTTGCCAATTGTAGTGTATTTTGGGTACTTGGATCAGACACAGGAGTAAACTACCAAGCTTCTTTATTACAGGACGCCACCATGAGTCTCCTCTAGTGCATGCGTCCTCTCGCACAAGATATAACATATGCTAATTACATTATATACATTACAGACAGCAGTGAAACAGGCCCTTCTGCCCACCTTGTCCCTGCTGATCCAGTTGGCATGGGATGGTCCCATTTGCTAGCATATGGCTCTCGTGACCATCCCGTGACAGTCCTGTGACCGTTCCGTAACCATCCTGTGACCGTTCCCTGCCAACCCATGACCATTCCGTGACCATCTCATGACCATTCCGTGACCATTAAATAGACTATTGACTATTGACTATTGACCATTCCCTGCCAACCCGGGACCATCCCGTGACCGTCCTGTCACCGGGCACCTACGTCAGGGTGGGGCACCCCAGGTGCCGTTTTTACTCACCGTCTCTCCGCGCTGTCCGGGGTGGCCGGGCAATCCGTCCTTACCCGCGGGGCCCTGCAGGAGGAGAAGAGTAATCAGTGGGGGGAGGGGGGGGAGGGGGGAGAGGGGGGGGGAGAGAGTGTGGGGAGAGGGGGGAGAGAGAGGGGGGAGAGAGGGGAGAGAGAGTGGGGTAGGGGGGGGAGAGAGTGGGGAGAGAGGGGTAGGGAGGGGGAGAGAGGGGGAGAGGGGGGGAGAGAGTGGGGAGAGAGGGGAGAGAGAGGGGGGAGAGGGGGGGGGGGTGGGGAGGTTGTGGGTGGGGGGAATAGGTGGATGAGGAAATGGGGGGTAGGGGGGAAAGTGGAGGGGGAGGGGGTGAGATGGGGGGGGTTTGTGGGGGGTGGGGTGATGTTTGGGGGGATGAGATGGGGGGGGGGGGGGGAGGGGGTGAGATGGGGTGATGTTTTGTGGGAGGCGGTGAGATGGGGGGGGGGGGTTGTGGGGGTGGGGTGATGTTTGGGGGAGGGGGTGAGATGGGGGGGGGGGGAACAAGCACAGCGGTTGTTTTTACTCACGGGGGGGCCCTTCAGTCCGGGGAATCCCACCGGGCCCTGGGGGCCTTGCGGTCCCTGAAACAGAGAGTGAGTGAGACCTCTGGCCTCAAACCGCCACCCCCCTACCCCCCCCCCCCCCTGTCTCCGTAACCCCCTCCCCTCCGGCCCCTGTACCCCCTGTCCCGTTGCCATGGAGACTCACCCTCTCCCCCGGGGTCCCTGGAGGTCCGTCGTTGCCTGATGTTCCCTGTGGACAAAGACAGGAGGTGAAGACGGCATTCCCTGTTCAGCATTCCCAGGTTACCGGTGGCGTTCCCTGGCTCCGGCTCAACATTCCCAGACCGGCATTCCCGGGTCGGCGTTCCTGGGCTTCGGATCGACTCTGCATCCGAGCAGACTCGGCAACACTCACCTTTGTTCCTGGTTTTCCCGTGGGACCCCTCGGTCCCCGACCTCCACGTGGCCCCTGGGGAGAGATGGCGGGGGAAGAGAGTGAGACATGGTGGCCCTCGACCCTCGACCTTGCCCAGCCCCCCCCCCTCCCCCACTGTGACAGAATGTGGGAGGGGACTGAACCCCAACCTCACCAAGTTTCAGCCAACCTCACCCAAGTCCCTTTGCACCTCCGATTTCTGGATTCTCTCCCCAATTAAAAGTCTACACCTTTATTCCTACGACCAAAATACATGACTCCACACTTTGCTACACTATATTCCATCGCAAAAGGATTTGTGTATAGGAGCAGGGAGGTTCTACTGCAGTTGTACAGGGTCTTGGTGAGACCACACCTGGAGTATTGCGTACAATTTTGGTCTCCAAATCTGAGGAAAGACATTTTTGCCATAGAGGGAGTGCAGAGAAGGTTCACCAGACTGATTCCTGGGATGTCAGGACTTTCATATGAAGAAAGACTGGATAGACTCGGTTTGTACTCGCTAGAATTTAGAAGATTGAGGGGGGATCTGATAGAAACTTACAAAATTCCTAAGGGGTAGGACAGGCTAGATGCAGGAAGATTGTTCCCGATGTTGGGGAAGTCCAGAACAAGAGGTTACACAGTTTAAGGATAAGGGGGAAGTTTTTTAGGACCGAGATGAGAGAAACATTTTTCACACAGAGAGTGGTGAATCTCTGGAATTCTCTGCCACAGAAGGTAGTTGAGGCCACAGTTCATTGGCTATATTTAAGAGGGAATAAGATGTGGCCCTTGTGGCTAAAGGGATCAGGGGGTATGGAGAGAAGGCAGGTACAGGATACTGAGTTGGATGATCAGCCATGATCATATTGAATGGCGGTGCAGGCTCAAAGGGCCGAATGGCCTACTCTTGCACCTATTTTCTGTTTCTATCTGCCACTTCTCTGCCCGCTCTCCCAACCTGTCCAAGTTCTTCTACAGAGTCCCTGCTTTCTCTACACTACCTGCCCCTCCACATATTTTTGTATCATCCGCAAACTTGGGCACAAGGCCTTCAATCCCCCTCATCCAAATCATTAATATACAACGTGAAGGGTAGCGGCCCTGACACCGAGCCCTGCGGAACTCCACTAGTCACTGGCAGCCAAGCAGAAACAGCCCCTTCATTGCCACTCTTTGCCTTCTGCTATCCAGCCAACCTGCTATCCATGCTGTGGGCTCTCATCTTCCTTAGCAACCTCGCGTGTGGCACCTTGTCAAAGACTTTCTGAAAATATAGGTAAACAACATCTACTGACTCTCCTTTGTCTGTCCTGCTATTTACTTCTTCAAAGAATTCCAGCAAATTTGTAAGGCACGACCTCCCCTTCACAAAGCCATGCTGACTTCCGCCTATTTTATCGTCAACTTCTAAGTACTCCGTTACCTCATCCTTTATAATGGACTAAAATCTTCCCAACCACTGAAGTCAAACTAACCGGCCTATAGTTCACACTATTCTGCTTTGCTCCCTTCTTGTGCAGCGGGGTAATATTGGCAATTTTATAATCATCTGGGACCTCTCCTGTCTCCAGTGACTTGAAATATCACTGTTAATGCCTCCACAATCTCTACAGCCACCTCTTTCAGGGTGCAGTCCATCTTGTCCCGGTGACTTGTCCACCTTCAGTCCTTTCAGCTTCCCAAGCACCTTCTCTCTAGTAATAGCCACTCCACTAACATCCACCCCCTGACTCTCTGGAAGCTCAGGCATGTTGCTGGTGTCTTCCACTGTGAACTGATACAACAGAGTTATTCAACTCCTATGGCATTTTTTATTCCCCATTATCACTTCTCCTGCATCATTCTCCAGCGGCCCAACGTCCACCCTTGCCTCTTTCTTGCTCTTTATATAACTGAAGAAACTCTTTCTATCCTGCTTTATATTCTTTTCTAGCTGACCTTCCCACGTCATCTTTTCTCCCTGTATTGTCTTTTGTTATCTTCTGTTGTTCTTTAAACATTACCCAATCCTCTTGCTTCCCGCTCATCTTTGCTACGTTGTACGTCTTCTCTTTAATTTTATCCTGTCCCTGACGTCCCTTGTCAGCCACGGTCGCCCCTTACTGCCCTTAGAATCTTTTTTCCTCTTTGGAATGAAAAGATCCTGCATCTTCCGAATTATTCCCTGAAATACCTGCCATTGTTGTTCACACTATTCTGCTTTGCTCCCTTCTTGTGCAGCGGGGTAATATTGGCAATTTTATAATCATCTGGGACCTCTCCTGTCTCCAGTGACTTGAAATATCACTGTTAATGCCTCCACAATCTCTACAGCCACCTCTTTCAGGGTGCAGTCCATCTTGTCCCGGTGACTTGTCCACCTTCAGTCCTTTCAGCTTCCCAAGCACCTTCTCTCTAGTAATAGCCACTCCACTAACATCCACCCCCTGACTCTCTGGAAGCTCAGGCATGTTGCTGGTGTCTTCCACTGTGAACTGATACAACAGAGTTATTCAACTCCTATGGCATTTTTTATTCCCCATTATCACTTCTCCTGCATCATTCTCCAGCGGCCCAACGTCCACCCTTGCCTCTTTCTTGCTCTTTATATAACTGAAGAAACTCTTTCTATCCTGCTTTATATTCTTTTCTAGCTGACCTTCCCACATCATCTTTTCTCCCTGTATTGTCTTTTGTTATCTTCTGTTGTTCTTTAAACATTACCCAATCCTCTTGCTTCCCGCTCATCTTTGCTACGTTGTACGTCTTCTCTTTAATTTTATCCTGTCCCTGACGTCCCTTGTCAGCCACGGTCGCCCCTTACTGCCCTTAGAATCTTTTTTCCTCTTTGGAATGAAAAGATCCTGCATCTTCCGAATTATTCCCTGAAATACCTGCCATTGTTGTTCCACTTTCATCCCTGCAAGTGTATCTTTCCAGTCAACTTTGGCCAGCTCCTCCCTCATGGCTCCATAGTCCCCTTTATTTAACTGCAACACTGACACCTCCGATCTACCCTTCTCTCTCTCCAATTGTAGATTAAACCTGACCATGTTATGGTCACTGCCTCCTAATGACTCCTTTACCTCAAAGTCCTTTATCAAATCCGGTTCATTACATAACACTAAATTCAGAATTGCCTTCTCCCTGGTAGGCTCCAATACAAGCTGCTCTAAGAATCCATCACAGAAGCACTTTACAAACTCACTTTCTTGGGGTCCAGAACCAACTTGATTTTCCCAGTCTACCTGCATGTTGAAATCTCCCATAACAACCACAGCATTACCTTTGCTACATGCCAATTTAAACTCCTGATTCAACTTGCACCCTATGTCCAGGCTACTGTTTGGGGGCCTGTAGATTAGTCCCATTAGGGTATTTTTATCCTTACAATTCCTTAGTTCTATCCATACTGACTCCACATCTCCTGTTTCAATGTCACCCCTTGCAAGGGACTGAATTTCATTCCTCACCAACAGAGCTACCCCACCCCCTCTGCCCACCTGTCTGTCATTCCGATATGATGTATAATCTGGAATATTCAGCTCCTAGCTCCGATCCTCTTGCAGCCAAATTCCCACAACATCATACCTACCGCTCTCTAACTGTGCTACAAGCTCATCCACTTTCTTCCTTATACTTCACACATGCAAATACACCTTTCATTTAGTATTCACTTCCCTTCTCACTCTGGCTCCGATTTTACCCGACTTTGCTCTCCCACCCCTTCTTGAACTTTCCGTCCCATTTATTGAGAGACTTCTGTAACATTTCGTGCACACTCCTTCCCTTTCACTCTTAGTTCAAAGCCCCATCTACCTCCAGATCTACGAGTCCTGGTGAACCGTTCCCTGAGGTAGTATCACAGGTAGACTGGGTGGTCATGAATGTGTTGGCCTTCATTGGCCAGTGTATTGAGCATAGAAGTTGGGCAGTCACGTTGCAGTTGTACAAGACATTATTGAGGCCACGTGTGGAGTATTGTGTTCAGTTTTGGTCGCCATGTTGTAAAAAAGATACGATTTACGAGGATGTTGCCGGGACTCGAGGGTGTGAGCTACAGTGATAGGTTGGGGCAGGCTGGGTCTCTATCCCTTCGAGCGCAGGAGGATGAGGGGTGATCCCCAAAATCATGAGGGGAATAGATCGGGTAGATGCACAGAGTCTCTTGCCCAGAGTAGGGGAATCGAGGACCAGAGGTCATAGGTTCAAGGTGAAGGGGAAAGAGGAATCTGAGTGGGTGTATGGAACCAGCTGCCGGAGGAGGTAGGTGACACCTGTCACACCACTGGTCACAGGCTCCTGTTCCCAGCTAGATCGTGGAACCCCATGTGACCCCAGCGAGACCGTGACCCCATGTGACCCCAGCGACCCCGCAGTCCGTGACCCCACCTTCTGACCAGTGGCTACTCACCGTTGGTCCGCGCTGACCTCTGGGTCCTGCCTTCCCGTGGGCGCCCTGTGTGAGAGAAACACGGCTCAGACACGGCTCGGACACGGCTAACGCACGGAGTGGCCGCTTGCCCGGGGGGGGGGGGGGGGGGGGGGGGGGAGTGTCCAGTCTCAGGGTCACGGACATGGTGTCACGGCACGAACAGCCACAACATCCACTGACAACATGGCTCGATGGTCATGGGTACGGCCACACGACGGGAGGTCACACCTGTAGACGCGCATTTGTGAGTGTGACGGTTAATACACACACGTGTGTGTGACTTTTATTGCGTCTGAATGTGTGTGTGTGGGTGTGGGTATGAGAGTGTGTGTGTGTGAGCATGTGAGTGTGTATGAGGGTGTGTGTGTGTGAGTGTGTGTGAGGGTGTGTGTGTGTGTGAGTGTGTGTGAGTGGTGTGTGTGAGCGTGTGTGTGTGTGTGAGCGTGTGTGTGAGAGTGTGTGAGGGTGTGTGTGTGTGAGTGTGAGCGTGTGTGTGTGTGTGAGGGTGTGTGTGTGTGTGTGTGTGTGTGTGAGCGTGTGTGTGTGTGTGAGCGTGTGTGTGAGTGTGTGTGAGGGTGTGTGTGTGTGAGCGTGTGAGTGTGTGTGTGAGGGTGTGTGTGTGCGTGTGTGAGTGTATGTGTGTGTGCGTGTGAATGGGAGTTTGTGTGTGGTGAGAATGTGAGTGAGTTTCAGTGAGTGAGTGAGCAAACGTTTGAGTGTGCAAGAGAGGGCACAAATGTGCAAGAGCGGTGATCATATGGGTGCGTGTGTGAAAGGGGTCACATGTGGGAGTGTGTGATGTGCGTGCGAGTGCGAGCGAGAGAGCGTGTGCAAGAGGCGAGCGAGTGCGAGTGTGTGCGAGGGCGTGCGTGAACGGTAGTGAATGTGTGTGCGAATGTGTGTGTGCGATCCAGTGTGTGTGCGGATGCGCCAGTGTGCGAGTGTGTGTGTGAGTGCGCTGGTGTGAGTATGCAGGCTAGAGTGAGTGGGCAGGTGAACGTGTGCACATGAGTGTGCGTGTGTGCACAAGTGTAATTGTGCAAGTGATTGTGTGCACAGGTGTTCACACAAATGTGAGAGCACACTAGTGTCCCAGGATGAGTGTACGCGAGTGTGAGTGTGTGCGACAGTGTGAGTGTGTGCCAATGCGAGTGTGCCCGAGTGTGAGTGTGCAAAAGCGTGAGTGTGTAGGTGCGTGCGAGTAGCAGTGAGTGTGAGTGCACGCGGGTGTGAGTGTGCACGAGTGTGTGTGCATGTCAATGTGAGCGTGCGCGAGTGTGCGTCAGTGTGAGTGTGCACGAGTGTGAGCGTGCACGAGTGTGAGCAGTGACCTCACCCTTGCTCCTTTCTCGCCGTTGGAGCCGGGGAATCCGAGGAATCCGGTTGATCCCTGTGGGAACAAGAGGGAGACGTGAGGATGGGAACGCCAGGATCAGTCCCGACATGGCACGGCATTCCCACTGATACCATCCGGGAACTGGTACATCCGGCCCGGCATATATCCAGCAGGAATCTCCGGAACATGGTGACGAATGATGCAGAGGGTGAAAGGGGAGAGAGGGGGTGATGGAGGGGGAGGGGAGGAAGGAGGGGGGGGGAGGGAGGGAGGGAGGGGAGGGGGGGAAGAGGGGGTAGGAGAGGGAAGGGGAGGGGGAGGAAGGGGGAGGGGGTAGGAGAGGGAAATTTGGGGGGAGGGAGGAAGGTGGAAGAGGGGGCTAGGAGAGGGAAGGGGAGGGGGGAAGGGGAGTTTGGAAGGGGGAGGAAGGGGGAGGAAGGGGAGGGGAGGAAGGGGGAGGGGGAGGGAGGAAGTGGGAGGGATGGGGAGGGAGCGAGGGGGGGGAGGGAAGGGGAGGGGGGGAGGGGGGGGGGAGGGAGGGGGAGAGGAGAGACAGGGAGAGACAGGGAGAGGGAGGGAAGGGGGAGGGAGGGGGAGGGTAGGGGGTATGGATGGAGTGACTACTGGCCAAAGGGTGGGGGGTGTGTGGGAACGAGCTGCCGGAGGAGGGTAGTTGACACCTGGACAGGTACATGGTGGGGGGAGGGATACGGGGTAGATGAGGGTGAGAGTGGTACTAGCCCAGGGTGGAGGGTTCGAGGGATAGTCAGTCATGGAGGGGTCGGGCCGAAGGGCCACAGTTAATGTTACATCATCGGAGCGTGCGGCAGGGAAGGAGAGGACTCACGACAGCCTGACAGTGTGCGGGGGCAGCGGGAGACAAGAGAGGGTCCAATCAGAGCACAAAAACACAGATCAACAAAATCACAGAGATTGGAAAATCAGAGGGTGACGAAAGCAGAGAGTGGGGGAGAAGGGTGATGGGGTGAGGGGTGATGGGGGGGGGGTGATGGGGGGATGTGGGGGGAGGGGTGATGGTGGTGGTGGGGGGGGTGATGGGGGGTTGTGTGATGTGGGGGTGGGGTGATGTGGGGGGGGGGTGATGGTGGGATGGGTGGATGGGTGTGTGTGTGGGGGGGGGGTGTGTGTGTGTGTGGTGGTGTGTGTGTGTGTGGGTGTGAGGGGGTGTGTGGGTGGGTGTGGTGGGGGGGGGGTGGTGTGATGGTGGTGGTGTGGGTGTGGTGTTGTGGTGGGGGTGGTGGGGGTGGGGTATTTGTGGGGGGGTGGTGTGTGGGGGGAGTGGGGGGTGATGTGGTGTGTTGGGGTGATGTGGGGGGGGGTGATGTGTGTGGTGGTGTGGGGGTGGTGTTGTGTGTGTGTGGTGGTGGGTGGGGGTGTGTGTGTGTGGGAGGGGTGATGTGTGGGGATGGTGGTGTGATGGGGTGGTGGTGATTGTTGGGGGGTGTGTGTGATGGGGGGGGTGTGTGATGTGTGGGGGTGTGTGTTTGTGTGGTGTGTGGTGTGTGGGTGGGGTGTTGTGGGTGTGGTGTGGGTGGTGTGGGTGGTGGTGTGTGGGTGGTGTGGGGGGGTGTGTGTGGGGGTGGTGTGGTTGTGGTGTGTGTGGTGTGTGGTGTTGTGTGGTGGTGATGGTGGGGGTGTGTGGTGGTGTGTGGATGGATTGGTGTGTGTGTGTGTGTGGGGTGGTGTGTGTGTGGGGGGTGTGTGGGGGTGGGGGTGTGTGGGGGGTGGGTGTGGGTGGTGGTGATGTGGGGTGAGGGTGGGTGGTGTGTTGGTGTTTGTTGTGTGTGGGTGGTGTGTGGTGTGGTGGGTTGTGTGTGTGTGTGTGTTTGTGGGGGTGTGTGGTGAGGTGTGTGTGGTGTGGGTGGGGTGTGTGGGTGGGTGGGGGTGGGTTGTGGTGTGATGGTGGTGATGTGTGTGGGGGTGGGGGTGATGTGGTGTGGGGTGTGTGGGGTTGTGTGTGTGTGGGTGGTGAGGTGTGGTGTGGGTGTGTTGTTGGTGTTGGTGTGGTGTGTGGGGGGGTGGGGTGGTGTGTGTGTGTGGGGTGTGTGTGTGTGGGGGTGTGGTGTGGTGTGTGGGTGGTGGTGGGTTGGGGGTGTGTGGGGGTGTGGGTGGTGATGTGGGGGTGTGGTGTGTGTGTGTGTGGGGTGTGTGGTGATGGTGTGTGTGTGTGGGGTGTGATGTGGTGGGTGGTGTTGGTGGGGGGTGGTGTGTGGGGGGTTGGTGTGTGTGGTGTGGTGGGTGTGTGTGGGTTGTGTGGGTGGTGGTGGGTGGTGGTGGTGTTTGTGGGGGGGGGGGTGTGTGGTGTGGGGGGGGTGTGTGGGTGTGTGTGGTGGTTGGTGTGGTGTGGGGTGGTGTGGGTGTTGGTGTGTGTGGGTGATGTGTGTTGGTGTTGGGGTGTGTGGGTGTGTGGGGTGTGTGTGTGATGGTGATGGGATGGGGTGGGGTTTGGGTTGTGGGTGGTGTGGTGGGGTGGTGTGGTGGGGTGGGGATGTGGGGTGTGGTGTGAGGTGGTGATGGTGTGGGGGGTTGTGGTGTGTGTGTGTGGGTGTGTGGGGTTGGGGGTGGTGTGGGGGGGTGGTTGTGGGGGGGTGGTGTGGTGGTGTGTGATGGGGGGGTGAAGTTGTGTGGGGGGGGGGTGATTGTGATGGGGGTGATGTTTGTGGGTGTGTGGTGATGGTTGGGTGGGTGTTGTGGGTGATTCGTGTGATTTGGTGGGGTTTGTGATGTGTGGGTGTGATGGTGATGTGTTGGGGGTGATTTTGTGGGTGGAGGGTGATGGTGGGTGGTGTGTGTGTTGGTGTGTGTGTGTGTGGTGTGGTTTGTGGTGGGGTGTGGTGGGTGGGTGTGATTGGTTGGGGTGTGTGTTTTGTGTGTGTGGTGTGTGTGGGGTGGTGTGATGGTGGTGGTTTGTGGGTGTGTGTGGGTGTTGGGTGATGTGGTGGGATGTTTTGTGTTGTGTGATTTTGTGTGGGTGGGGTGTGTGGGTGGTGGGGGGGATGGGGTTGTGTGATGGTGGGGTGATGTGGGGGGGGGGTGGTGTGGGTGTGGGGGTGATGATGGTGGTGGGGTGTGTGGGGGGGGGTGAGGTGGGGTGTGTGGTGTGTGGGGGTGTGTGATGGTGGGGGGGGTGGTGGTGGTGGAGGTGTGATGTGTTGTGTGGGGTGATGTGGGGGGTGTGATGGGGGTGAGGGTGTGTGTGGGGGGGGTGGGGTGGGTGATGGGGGGTGATGGGGGGTGGGTTGGGTGAGGTGTGTGGGTTTGTGATGGTGGGGTGATGTGGGGGAGTGGTGATGTGTGTTTGGGTGAGTGGGGGGGGTTTGTTTTTGTGTGGTGTGGGGGTGTGATGTGGGTGGGGTGTGGTGTGTGTGGGATGGGGGGTGTGGGGTGGTGTGATGGGGTGTGTGGGGGTGGGGGTGGGGACTTGATGGGGTGATATGGTTGAGTGGTGGTGTGGGGGGGGGGTGTGGGTGGGGTGGGTGAGTGGTGATGGTGGTGGTGATGTGTGAGTGGGGTGGGTGGGGGGGTGATGTTGGGGTGGTGTGGGGGGTGATGGGGATGTGTGGGGTGATGGGGTGGGAGGGTGGTGTTTGTGGTGGGGGGTGATGTGGTGGGAGGGTGTTGATGGTGAGGGTGTGTGGGTGTGGGTGTGTGGGGGTGATGTTGGGGGGGGTGAATGTGTGTGGAGATGGGATGTGGGGGAGGGGTGATGTGGAGGGGGAGGGGTGGAGTGGGTGAAGGGGTGGTGTGGTGTGAGGGTGGGGTGATGTGGGGATGGTGATGTGACCTTGTGCTGGGGGGGTGATTGTGGGGGTGGGGTGATGGGGGGGGGATGTGGGGGGGTGAGGGGTGATGTGTGAGAGGTGATGGGGGGGTGATGGGGGGGGTGATGGGGGGGGGGAGTGGTGATGTCACAGCAGATTCCCGAGTGCCGGTTTCCGGTTTATTCCCGCATCATTCCCGGTGTCCGGGTCCCACTGACCTTTGGCCCCTGTCGGCCCGGATATCCCGGCAGTCCGGGAACTCCCAGCTTTCCCTGCAGAGACACAACAATTCGTCAGCATCAGGACTCGGCCCCTCCAGCCTGCCCCGCCCCCACCGTGATCAGGGCTGATCTGCCCCAGGCCTCATCTCCTCTTCTGTGCCAGTTCCCCATCGCCCTCCATCCCCCCCATCTTTCACACATTTCCCTCCCTCCTCTTTAAACCCCCAGTGATCCGGGCTGGAGAATCCCACAGATTCACCTCCCTCTGGGAGAAGAAGTTCCTACACACCTCAGTTTTAAATGTCCGCCCCCTAATCCTGTAACTGTCCCTCGTTCCAGCCTCTCCCACTGGTGGAGACGTCTCCACATCTCCCCCTCCCCTCCCCCAGTCTGGGATGAGATCACCCAACTCTCTCTCCCCCCACCCCCCTCTATCCCACCCCCACCCCCCCCTCCCTCTCACCCCCATTGCTGGTGAGAATCCCATCCCCACATTCTCCCGAATGGGTCCACTGGATGGGGCGTCTCCTGAGGGTCCTGACCGGCCCTTTGGCCCCTCGGGCCCGTCCTATCCCCGGTGTCCGTGAAGTCCAGTCTCACCTGCAACAATGAACACAGTCAGCTCCTGACATTAAGAATTACCCCCCCCATCCCCTGTGGAGTCTCCCCTCTCTTCCACCCACCCCCGCTATATCTCCATCCCACCCCCCCCCGTCTCCACCGCCCATTGGGACAAGGATGGTGTGTGTGTGTGTGTGTGTGTGTGTGTGTGTGTGTGTGTGTGTGTGTGTGTGTGTGTGTGTGTGTGTGTTGGTGCGTGGTGTGTGTGTGTGTGAGTGTGCATGTGACTTAGCGTGTGTGTGTGTGTGTGTGTGTGAAGGGGTGTGGTGTGGGTGTGGTGGGTGGAAGTATGTGGTGTGTGTGTGTGTGTTGTGGGTGTGTGTATGCATGTGGTGTGTGTGTGTGTGTGTGTGTGTTGTGTGTGTGTGGTGTGTGAGGGGGAGAGGGGGGTGGGAGGAAAATTTTTTAAATCTATCCCTTGCACGGAGAACCTGACCTTTTCTCTGTCGGGTCTCCGTTGTCGTTGGGGCCTAGCACCGTGGAGCGGCCTCCAGCAGGAACGACCTGGGGCTCCAGTCACGGAGCTGCGGACCTACTCACCATAGAGTTCGGAGGGGGTGGAGCTTGTGAGGGGGGCGAGGCTGTGGCCCGAGAGATATATTCGGAGGGTTTACCGCAGGTCTGGCAGACAGTAAACACCGGGAGCCCGAGAGGTCCCTGCTGAGAGGACCGCTTTTCGGGGGTCTTCCGCAACGGCGACTTCACCGCCGAGTTGCGGGGTTTGAATATTACCTGGAGCTGGGGCCTTGCATAATCGCCCGGCGCGGCTTGGAACGGCTGTGGGACTTTGCTAGCGCCCTCCGGGGGCTCCAACAACAAGGTCCGGAGTGGGGCCTTGCATCATCCGGCGCGGCGTAAATGGCCGCGGGACAATTACCATCGCCCGCCGGGGGCTTTGACTCTGACTCTGACATCGGGGGGGGGGGGGGGGGGGGGGGGGGGGATGGGAAGTGCAGGGGAGAGACAAGTTTTTGCCTTCCATCACAGCGTGGAGGAAATGCGCTGTGATGGATGTCTGTGTAAATTGTGTTGTGTCTTGGTTCTTTCGTGTGTGTATGACTGCAGAAACAACATTTCGTTTGAACTTCAATGGGGTTCAAGGGACAAATAAATTGTATTGTATTGTATTGGATCTCTCTGCCACCTCCCTACTGCTACCCCCCCCCCCCCCCCCCGCTTTCCCCATCTACCCTCCCACCAAAGCCCCCCCCCCCTCTCCTCCCCCCCCCTCACTCCACCCGGTCACCTTTCAGACCATATCAACCCTTGAAACCCGGGAATCCATCTTCACCCTGCAGGGAGAGAGAGAGAGAGAGAGAGGGGGAGGGAGGGAGAGGGGGGGAGAGAGAGAGGAGAGGGAGTGGAGGGAGGGGGGGAGAGAGGGGGAGAGGGGGGGTGAGGGGGAGGGGAGGAGAGGAGAGGGGAGGAGAGGAGAGGAGAGGGGAGGGGAGGGGAGAGGGGGAGAGGGGAGGGGAGGGAGGAGAGGGAGAGGGAGATGGAGGGAGGGGGAGGGGGGGAGGGGAGAGAGAGGGGGGGGGAGAGGGGAGGGAGGGGGGGGTGGAGAGAGAGGGAGGAGGGGAGGGAGGGGGGAGAGGCGGGGGGAGGGGAGAGAGGGGAGAGAGGACGGAGGGAGGAGGGGGAGGGAGAGGGGCTGGGGAGGAGGGGAGGGGAGAGGAGGAGAGAGGGGGGGGGAGAGGGGAATGGGAGGGAGGAGGGGAGGGAGGGGGGAGAGAGAGCAGGAGGGAGAAGAGGAGGGGGGGGGAGAGGGGGGGGAGGGAGAGGGGGGAGAGGGGGGGAGAGAGGGGGGGGGGGAGGGGATGGGGAGGGGGGAGGCGAGGGGGAGGGGAGGGGGGAGAGAGGGGGGAGGGGGGAGGGGAGAGGGGAGAGGAGAGAGGAGAGAGGGGAGGGGGGAGGGGGGAGGGGGGAGGGAGGGGGGAGAGCAGAGGGAGGAGACTCGGGGGGAGGAGAGGAGGGGAGAGAGAGGAGGGGGAGAGGGGGAGGGGAGGAGGAGAGGGGGAGAGAGGAGGGAGGAGAGGTTGGGGGGAGAGAGGGGGAGGGGGAGGAGGGGAGAGAGAGAGAGGAGAGGAGGGGAGAGAGAGGGAGGGGAGAGAGAGAGTGGGAGAGGGGAGGGGGAGAGGGGGGGAGGGAGAGAGGGAGAGGGGAGAGGGAGAGAGAGGGGGGGGGAGGGGGGGAGAGGGGGGAGGGGAGAGGGAGAGGGAGAGGGTGGGAGAGGGAGAGGGGGGGAGAGGGGGGAGGAAGGGAGAGATGGGGAGGGAGAGAGAGGGGGGAGAGAGGAGGGAGGGAGAGAGAGGGGGGAGGAGGGGGGAGGGAGGGGGTGGGAGGGGAGGGAGAGGGAGGGGAGGGAGGAGGGGAGGGAGAGGGGGAGGGAGAGGAGGGGAGAGGAGGAGGAGGAGAGAGAGAGGATGAGGAGGGGAGGGGAGGAGGGAGAGAGGCATCAGAGAGAGAGGATGCATTCCGCACAGTGGTGTGTTTACACAGGGTGTCCGTGTCAGGGAGACGTGTTCACACGTGAGGGTGGGAGGGGAGGGATGGAGGGAAGGTGAGGGGAGGAGGGGAGGGGAGGGTGGGTGCCTGGCCCAGGACTTGATGCAAGGAGAAGAGTTTTGTGTGGAGGCATCTGACCGTGGGCAGTGAGCTGGACAAGAGGGACAGGTTGTACCTGAGCTGATGGGGAACCAGTGTCCTACAGCGCGGCTGTTGTGTATGAAGGAACTGCAGATGCTGGTTTACACCGAAGATAGACACAAAATGCCGGAGTAACTCAGCAGGACAGGCAGCATCTCTGGAGAGAAGGAATGGGTGATGTTTCAGGTCGAGTCTTCCTTCTCTCTAGAGACTCTGCTTGACCCGCTGAGTTACTCTAGCATCTAGTGGCTGATGTGTCTCTATGTATCAAGAATTACACAGGAAAGCCGGAGAACTATAGACCAGTGAGCCTCACATCTGTGGTAGGAAAATTGCTGCAGAGCAAGCGGAGTATGTAGGCATTGGGAAAGGCAGGCTGATATCTGAGAGTCAACATGACATTGTACGTGGGAAGTTGTGTCTCACAAATCTGATTGAGTTTTTTGAAGACGTGACCAAAAAGGTTGATGAGGGCAGAGCTGTAGATGTTGTGTACATGGACTTCAGTAAGGCGTTCGACAAGGTTCCGCATGGTAGGCTGCTCTGGAAGGTTAGATCGCATGGGATCCAAGCTGAGATAGCTGAATGGATAGCAAGTGTTTAAGAAGGAACTGCAGATGCTGGAAAATCGAAGTTAGACAAAAATGTTGAAGAAACTCAGCGAGTGAGGCAGAATCTCTGGAGAGAAGGGGATTGGGTTGGTTGGTGCGAACCGAGCGGAGGTGTTGGGCGAAGCCATTGCCAAGCCTACGCTTGGTCTCACCGATGTAGAGCAGCCGACACCTAGAGCAGCGAATGCAATAGATGAGGTTGGAGGAGATGCAGGTGAACCTCTGTCGCACCTGGAACGACTGCTTGGGTCCTTGAATGGAGTCAAGGGGGGAGGTAAAGCGACAAGTGTAGCATTTCCTGTGGTTGCAAGGGAAAGTGCCCGGGGAGGGGATGGTTCGGGTGGGAAGGGACGAATTGACCAGGGAGTTACGGAGGGAGCGGTCTCTGCGGAAGACAGACAGGGGAGGAGATGGGAAGATGTGGCGAGTGGTGGGGTCACGTTGGAGGTGGCGAAACTGAAGGAGGGTTACTTGTTGTATGTGACGGCTGGTGGGGTGAAAGGTGAGGACAAGGGGGACTCTGCCCTTGTTACGAGTGGGGGGATGGGGAGAGAGAGCAGTGTTACGGGGTATAGAAGAGACCCTGTAGAGAGCCTCATCTAAAGTCGAAGAGGGGAACCCCCGTTCCCTGAAGAATGAGGACATCTCCGATGCCCTGGAGTGGAACGCCTCATCCTGGGAGCAGATGCGGCGTAGACGGAGGAATTGGGAGTAGGGGATGGAGTCCTTACAGGAAGCAGGGTGGGAAGAAGTGTAGTCCAGATAGCCATGGGAGTCAGTGGGTTTATAGTGTATGTCGGTCAGAAGTCTATCACCTGCAATGGAGATAGTGAGGTCAAGGAATGGTAGGGAAGTGTCGGAAATAGTCCAGGTGTATTTGAGTGCCGGCTGGAAGTTAGTGGTGAAGTGGATGAAGTTAGTGAGTTGTGTGTGGGTGCAGGAGGTGGCACCAAAGAAGTCATCGATGTAGCGGAGGTAGAGGTCGGGGATGGGGCCCTGGTACATCTCGAACAAGGGTTGTTCGACGTACCCTACAAAGAGGCCTCTGGGTAGTGTTGTAGAGCAGATGGTTCTAGGAGTACAGGTGCAGGGTTCCTTGAAGGTCGAGTCGCAGGTAGATAAGGTGTTCAAAAAGGCTTTTGGCACTTTGGCCTTCATCGGTCAGAGTATTGAGTATAGAAGTTGGGAGGTCATGTTGCAGTTGTATAAGACGTTGGTGAGACCGCATTTGGAGTATTGTGTTCAGTTCACACTGCTGTAGCAAAGATGTCATTAAGCTGGAAAGGGCACAGAGAAGATTTACGAGGATGTTGCCAGGACTTGAGGGGACCGAGCTACAGAGAGAGGTTGGGGCAGGATAGGACTTTATTCCTTGGAGTGCAGGAGGATGAGGGGAGATCTTATAGAGGTGTACAAAATCATGAGAGGATGAAACCAGAGTTTTTTACCCAGAGTAGGGGAATCGAGGACCAGAGGGCAGAGGTTTAGGGTGAGGGAAGGCAAGATTTCATAGGAACCGGAGGGGTAACATTTTCACACAGTGGGTGGAGGGTGAATGGAACAAGCTGCAGTGGAGGTCCCGGAGGCTGGGACTAGAACCACATTGAGAACACATTTGGCCAGGTATGTGGATAGGGTTAGAGGGATGGGGGGGGGGAGGTTAGTAGGGTCAGGGGGGTGGGGGTCAGGGGTCAGGGGGTCAGGGGTGGGGTCGGGATCGTGCAGAGACAACTCACCTTCTCGCCTTTTCCTCCTTTGAGACCACGGACTCCATCACCGCCCTGAAACACAGTTTAGTTTAGTTTGGAGATACAGCACGGAAACAGGCCCTTCAGCCCACCGAGTCCACGCCGACCATCGATCACCCCATACACTAGTTTAGAGATACAGCACGGAAACAGGCCCTTCAGCCCACCGAGTCCATGCCTCCCAGCGATTGTCCCGTGATCACACACCAGGGACAATTTACACTGCCTCCAAACCAATTAACCTACAAACCTGCACGTCTTTGGAGTGTGGGAGGAAACCGGAGCACCCGGAGAAAACCCACGTAGGTCACGAGGAGAACGTACAAACTCCGTACAGACAGCGCCCGTAGTCAGGATCGAACCTGTTGTGATATTGCAAGGACTACTTTGTTATAAATTATATCACATGTACAAAATGCGCCTTCATTCACTGCTTGCGTTCTTCAAGTCGCTCAAAGTTGCTCTGCCCTTGGTATGTCTTGTCCGTGTCAAGGTTCGTGGCTAGAGGTGTCCGGATCAAACATCATCTCTGTGGTGACGGTCACTTGGAAACAATCGGTGTAGTACGCAAGTTGAGTAAAGCTGCTGCTACACTCTGTTCTGTTGTCAAGGACTTCTTGATGATGGATTTCACCCTTCGTACCATTCTCTCAACAAGTCCATTTGAATCAGGACGTCGTATGTGTGATTCCCCATTGCTTACACATGAACTTAAACGGTTCTCCAACAGATTGTGGGCCGTTGTCGGAGATGATTTCCGTCGCTGCTCCTAGGCAGTCCCATATTAGCAGCCATGGCACTCATGGTGCTTAGGCTTATGCACCACCGGAAACTTGGAATGGTAATCTAACATAACAAGATATTGTACCTTGTTAAGTTCAAAGATATCCATTGCTATTTTGGTGTATCCAAGGTGTGATTGGTATCTCGTGTGGTATGAGTGTTTCCCTCGTTTGGTCTGGCATGTGCTTCTGGCACTGACTACACCTTTGTACAAGGCCCTCAATGTGATGGTTCATGTTGAGCCAATAGACCATTTGTCTTGCTAGAAGTCTTGTCTTTTCGATGCCCTGGTGGTCAGCATGAAGTTGATGCAGGATATCCTGCCTCATCGACTCAGGAATGATTATTTGCCTTCCTTTGAGCATGGCCCCATTCGTCTCGTAAAGGCCAGTAGGGCCATAGGTCAGCAGGTATCTCCTGTATGGTCGCCGGCCAACCGGAATGAATGTACTGCATGACTATATGCAGTATAACGTCACGACAACTTTCTGTCTGCAGCTCCTCTTTTGAGTTTGGCAAAGTTCATCAGGTCTATGTTTAGTGTGTCTTTGACATTGTCACAGAAGATGCTCTCAACGTGTACATCGAGATCTATGCTCTGTCTTCTGTGGGTTGGGCAGTCTGCCGAGAATGTCAGCAACGATCATCTCTGCCCCAGGTCTGTGCTCTATGGTGAAGTTGTATCCTTGCACCTTGATGAGCATCCGCTGCAGTCGGGGTGGGGCACTTGTGAGTGGTTTGTCACAAGAGGCACTTTAAAATCTCGCCCCAATAGGTACGTATGAAACATTGTGATTCCAAAGACTAAGGCAAGTTCAATATTGCAGTAGTTGGACTGGCATGAAGACAGAGCTTGCAACAGGCCTTCCTTCCTGCCAAAGGCATGCTCCTACTACCTTCAATAACGCATCTGCCTTGAGGGTGACAGGACCATCTGGGCAATAGTACTGGAGTACAGATTCCTCTTGTATGCTGCCCTTCAGGTCGCACAACGCCATCTGGTGTCTTCTTGCCACAAGAATGGGACATCTTTCATCAGTAAATCCCTCAAGATGGCGGCCTGGTCAGCATAGTTAGGGATGTAGGGTGACAAATTCATCATCCCCAGGAACCGTTGCTGATCTTCTTTGTCCTGCGGTGTTCTTCTGCATCATGTGAATGTTATTCATCTTACAAGGAACTGGTCTGATGCCTGTGTCTGAATAGACTGACCCGAAGAAGTTGATGGACTTGGCCTTCATGGACTGTTGAAAACTAGTCCTTCCTGGGATGCCGTCTCCAACAGCTTCTTCAGATTACCGGCATATTCTTGTTCTGTGGATCCCACTACGACAATATCATCTGCAATGCAGATGTATGCAGGCACCTGCTCTACGATTGTGTCTATACGTTGCTGGCTCATGGACAAGACAAAAGGTAACCTTCTGTAGCAATACCTGCCAATACCTGCCCAAAGGTGTCCGGCAAAACCTGCCCAAAGTTCCTGGTTTGCCTCATCAATAGCCGTTAGGGTTTGGATCTTGTGTGGGCAACATTTGAGACTTGCATTCAAATGTTTTGGGTCTAGGCATACCCTGATTGATCCGTCTTTCTTAACGGAGGTTGTTATTAAACTGCACCAGTCCGTATGGTGATTCCATCGTCCTCCATTTTATCCAACTCGGCCTGCAACTTGTCCCTGATATGGACACTGCATTTCCTTGGTGCATCTATGTGTGGTGTGGCTTTCCCCTTGAGATGAAGGGTGGCTGGCTCCTTGAAGTTGCCAATCCTGTCAAACTGATGAGGCCATCTCTTCACTAGATCTCCCACCGAGTTGAAACTCCCACAGAGTTTGATGGGTGCTCTTCTGTTCCCATGGCAACCTGAAGTTGCTTGATACCTGGGAGGCCAATGACAGTGGGTCCTGCCACGTCCACCACAAATAATTCTTGAGGACACCACATCGATTCCTGGTATGGGCATGAAATGGATAAAGTTCCAAAGCACAAAAGATTTCTGTCCCGTTATATGCTGTCAGTTGGACTTTGCAGGGTCGTAGGTACTGCTTATATTTGTCACGTGGATACATGTCTCGTATGACCTGAAGGAGAAGGGTATTTCCTCCAGCTCCAGTGTCTATCATCACCTTCAGCGAATGAAGGCGCATTTAGTCCTTGCGATATAACAACAGACCCTGGGTCTGCGGTGCTGAGAGGCAGCAGCTCTACCCGCTGCGTCACCGTGCCGCCCAGTCAGCGAGTGAGTGAGAAACACGCGTGTGGTGGGGACGGGCGGGATGTACATGATTCCTACCTTAACTCCTCGAGGCCCTGGGTATCCAAGAGGCCCCTGTGCTCCAGACACTCCCTGCGAGAGAGAGAGAGAGAGAGAGAGAGAGAGGGGGGGTTGGTCAGTGGGGGAGACTGTAACAAGGGGGGGAGAGAACGTGACAGAGGGGAGGAATGGCCTCAACATTACCTGAGATCCCTTCTCTCCTGGCGGCCCCTCTTTTCCAGGGTGTCCCTGTAAGAGACAGGTTAAAGATTAAATTTCAGCATGGTCAGTGTGTCACACAACAACCCATCTCAGCAATACACACACAGCACTGAAACAGGCCCTTCAGCCATCTACTGTGGCTAGAGGCAGGAAACATGGTCTCCATGTTAGGGCAGTCCAGAACCAGGGGTCACAGTTTAACAATAAAAAATTAGGACTGAGATGAGGGAAAAACATTTTTACCCAGAGAGTTGTGAATCTGTGGAATTCTCTGCAACAGAAGGCAATGGAGGCCAATTCACTGGATGTTTTCAAGAGGGAGTTAGATAGAGCTCTTGGAGCTAAAGGAATCAAGAGATATGGGGAGAAGGCAGGAACGGGGTACTGATTCTGGAAAATCAGCCATGATCACATTGAATGGTGGTGCTGGCTGGAAGGGCCGAATGGCCTACTCCTACACCAAATGTCTATTGTCTATGTTTCCTACTCTATACTGGAGATGGACTAGGACACATGGTCCACATTAGAAACAAGAGGGAGAAGGTGGGACCAAAGAAGGGAATTCATGCACGAGTCTGGAGATGTCAGTGAGGAGAAGGATATGGACACCAGTGAGATCAATGTGTGTAACACGAACATACAACGGCAGCGGCAGCTGAAGAAAGATCTTGACTGGAAACATCACCCATTCCTTCTCTCCACAGATGCTGCCTGACCCACTGAGTTACTGCAGCTCTCTGTGTCCAACTTCACACTAACGTGCCAGGGTGGCGTCTGGTGAAGGAGTGTTGGGGACCATGAAGGTGGTTAATCTCCAAACTCACCGGGGGAGGGGAGGAGAAGGGGTGAGGGGTCGATGGATGGAGGGTGGGGGGTGGGAGATGGGGGGGTCACTCACTGGAGGTCCATCAGCTCCGCGGAGTCCGGCCAGTCCAGCCTTGCCCTGCGGCCCCTGTGAACACAAGACCAGAGGTCAGAGTGACACGTATGACACGTGGAGCCATGTACCATGTGGACATACATGACCACAGTACCGCATGGACACACGTGATCTGTGGTACGTGTACACACGCTATCTTACCTTCACTCCCGGCTGTCCGATCGTGCCCTGCGGTCCAGGGAGACCCTGCGTGAGGAAATGGTACGGTCAACTCTGGCCACGGCTGGAGTCCAGAGCCCCCCCTCACCCCCCGACCCCCCACCCCCCCCACACCCCGACCCCACCCCCCTGACCCCACCCCCCTGACCCCACCCCCCTCAACCCCGACCCCACCCCCCCTCACCCCCGACCCCACCCCTCCACCCCCAACCCCCTCACCCTCGACCCCAATCCCCATCTCACCCCCCTCCCCCCCACCTCCCCTCACCCCTGACCCTACCCCCCCAATCCCACCCCTCCCTCACCCACCTCCCCACCCCCCACACCCCCATCGTCCTCCACCACCTCCCCACCCCCCACACCCCCCTCCCTCACCGCCCCCACCCCCAGATATCTTCACCCCCGGTCAGTACCTGGGTGCCGGGGACTCCCTGCTGCCCGGCTGGTCCCGGCTCTCCTTGTGGGCCCTGCAGTTGGAGAGAGAGAGAGAGAGAGAGACGGGGTGAGGGGGGTCACAAACTGCCCCTCCCCCCAGTCCCCGCCCCTCCCTCATTCCCTCAACCCACCCCCCGATATTCCACCCTCCCCAATAAAGGGGGCCGTTTCTTTATTGGCTGCCACTGACTAGCTGAATTCCGCAGGGCTCGGTACTGGGGCCGCTACTCTTCACGTTGTATATTAATGATTTGGACGAAGGGGATTGAAGGCTTTGTGGCCAAGTTTGCTGTTGAATATGTGGAGGGGCAGGTAGTGTAGAGAAAGCAGGGACTCTGCAGAAGGACATGGACAGGTTGGGAGAGTGGGCAGAGAAGTGGCAGATGGAATATAGTGGAGCAAAGTGTGGAGTCACGCATTCTGGTCACAGGAATAAAGGCATAGACTATTTTCTAAATAGGATGAGAATCCAGAAATCGGAGGTGCAAAGGGACTTGGGACACTGGTGCAGGATTCCCAAATAATTAATCTGCAAGTCGGATCGGGGAGAGATAGATCAGCCATGATTGAATGGCAGAGTAGACTTGATGGGCTGAATGGCCTAATTCTACTATCTTATGACTTCATGACCCCCCCCCCCCCGACCCCGAATGGGGAAGGACCCAAACCGGAGCCGTTCACCCCCATTCACGTGCGGGATGGGTCAGTGTATGGCTGTGATACTGCATCAAGCAAGCGGCCACCGGTCAAGTCACACATACGCACACGCGCAGCGGGCAGGGGGGCATTCCACGGACAGGGGGAGACAGGGGAGGGGGAGGGGGAGGGGGGGGAGAGAGGGGGAGGGGGGAGAGAGGGAAAGGGAGAGAGAGGGAGAGGGAGGGGGAGGGAGAGGGAGGGGGCGAGGGAGAGGGAGAGGGAGGGAGAGGGAGAGGGAGGGGGAGGGGGAGGGGAGGGGGGGGGAGGGGGAGAGGGGAGAGAGGGAAAGGGAGGAGGGAGAGGGAGAGGGAGAGGGAGGGGGATTGGGGGAAGGGAGAGGGGGGAGGGAGAGGGAGGGGGAGGGGGAGAGGGAGAGGGAGAGGGAGAGGGAGAGAGGGGAGAGGAGAGGGAGGGAGGGGGGAGAGGGAGAGGGAAAGGGAGAGGGAGAGAGAGAGAGGGAGAGAGGGGGGGAGAGAGAGGGGGAGAGGGAGAGGGGGGGGGAGGAGGGAAGGGGAGGGGGGGAGGGGGGGAGGAGGGGAGGGGGGGGGAGAGCGGAGGGAGAGGGAGGGGGCGGGAGCGAGGGAGAGGGAGAGGGAGGGGGAGGGAGAGAGGGGGAGAGAGGTAGGGAGAGAGGGAGAGGGAGTGAGGGAGGGGGAGAGGGAGAGGGGGGAGAGGGAGAGGGAGAGGGAAAGGGAGAGGGAGGGAGGGAGGGGGAGGGGGTAGAGGGAGGGGGGGAGGAGAGGGGAGGGAAAGAGGGGGAGGGGGAGGGAGGGGAGGGAGAGGGAGAGGGGAGAGGGAGACGGAGAGGGAGAGGGAGAGGGAGAGGGAGAGGAGAGGAGAGAGGAGAGGGGAGAGGGAGAGGCAGGAGACAGAAGCAGCTGCTGGAAGATGGAGCCCACACATGGAGCTTGAGACGGGCAGTGGGCCAGGCGACAGATGTGGGAAACGTGTAGGTGAGGAGGGATGTGATTAGCGGACATTGGCTGCTGGTCATTTAAAGTTTGCTCTGGGGGAAACTTGCACGGAGGTCACCGGGTGATGTGGCCTTTCAGCCCGACATGTCCATACTATCCCCACCTCCCGGCCTTAACCATATGCCCCTGGCCTCGGGATTGAGCTTCTGGGAGATGGTTCACAAGGTCATAGATTCTAGCAGAATTAGATCATTCGGCCCATCAAGTCTACTCCGCCATTCAATCATGGCTGATCTATCTCTCCCCCCTAACCCCATTCTCCTGCCTTCTCCCCATAACCCCTGACACACCCACACTAATCAAGAATCTATCTGTCTCTGCCTTAACTATATCCACTGACTTGTGGCCTCCACAGCCGTCTGTGGCAAAGAATTCCACAGATTCACCACCCTCTAACTAAAGAAATTCCTACTCATCTCCTTCCGAAAGGAACGTCCTTTAATTCTGAGGCTGTGCCCTCTGGTCCTAGACTCTCCCACTAGTGGAAACATCCTCTCCACATCTACTCTATCCAGGCCTTTCACTATTCTGTAAGTTTCGTGAGGTCCCCCCTCATTCTTCTAAACTCCAGCGAGTACAGGCCCAGCGGCAACACATGCTCATCAGCGTATGTTAACCTACTGCTGGTTGGTAGATGGGTGATTGTAGATGGCGAAGGATGAGTGGTTGAGGGCTAGTACATGGTGGAGGGGCCGAAGGGCCTACGTAACTCCACAAACAGAGATGCGGACACACTCACCATGTTCCCCTTGGACCCCTGTGGTCCGTCCAGTCCCGAACTACCCTGAAATAAAACCAATGAAACGCCCGTGATGTCCACATCTGACCGCAGATCAACCCGATCACAGAGTGCACAGGCCACTCAGCCCATCAGGCTTGTGCTAGCTCTGTGCTAACTCTACCCCACTCCCTCTCCACGCCCTGCACCCCCTCCCCCTACCCCACTCCTCCCAACTACCCCTCCCCTCCCTCTCCCCCACCCCTCCAACCCAACTACCCCTCCCCTCCATCAACTCTACCTCCCCATCCCCCTGTTCCTCCCCCCCTCCCCTCCGCACCCTCTCCGTCTCCTCACCTCCCCTCGCCTCTCCCTCAACCCCCCTCCCCCTCCCCTCTACCCCTCCTCTCCGTCTCTCCCTCACACCCCCCCCCCCCATCTCCTCCTCCTCCCCCCACTACCCCTCCCCTCCCCCACCCTCCCTGATGGAGGTTCTGTGACGTACGGGTTGTCCGGATGGTCCAGGTGACCCTCGTGGTCCGAGCAGCCCCCTGGAAAACCCTGCGGGGGGGAGAGAGGGGAGAAAAGATCACACATCATTGGGGGCCGTGCACCCAGCAGGCTGACCCCCCTCCCCCAGCACCCTGCCTCCAGCACCCTGCCCCCAGCCCCCAGCCCCCAGCACCCTGCCTCCAGCACCCTGCCCCCAGCACCCTGCCCCCAGCACCCTGCCCCCAGCACCGAGCACCCTGCCCCCAGCACCCTGCCCCCAGCACCCTGCCCCCAGCACCCTGCCCCCAGCACCCTGCCCCCAGCACCGAGCACCCTGCCCCCAGCACCCTGCCCCCAGCACCCTGCCTCCAGCACCGAGCACCCTGCCCCCAGCACCCTGCCCCCAGCACCCTGCCCCCAGCACCGAGCACCCTGCCCCCAGCACCCTGCACCCCCCCAGCACCCTGCCCCCAGCACCCTGCCCCCCCAGCACCCTTCCCCCTGCCCAGCACCCTGCCCCCAGCACCCTGCCCCCAGCACTGAGCACCCGGCCCCCAGCACCGAGCACCCTGCCCCCAGCACCCTTCCCCCAGCACCCTGCCCCCAGCACCCTGCCCCCAGCCCCCAGCACCCTGCCCCCAGCACCCTGCCCCAGCACCAAGCACCCTGCCCCCAGCACCCTGCCCCCAGCACCCTGCCCCCCCCCAGCACCCAGCACCCTGCCCCCAGCACCCTGCCCCCAGCACCGGCCCCCAGCACCAAGCACCCTGCCCCAGCACCCTGCCCCCCAGCACCGAGCCCCTGCCCCCAGCACCCTGCCCCCAGCACCCTGCCCCCTGCCCCCAGCACCCTGCCCCCAGCACCCTGCCCCCCAGCACCCGGCCCCCAGCACCGAGCACCCTGCCCCCAGCACCCTGCCCCCAGCACCCTGCACCCTGCCCCCAGCACCCTGCCCCCAGCACCCTGCCCCCAGCACCGAGCACCCTGCCCCCAGCACCCTGCCCCCAGCACCGAGCACCCTGCCCCCAGCACCAAGCACCCTGCACCCTTCCCCCAGCACCCTGCACCCTGCACCCTTCCCCAGCACCCTGCCCCCAGCACCCTGCCCCCCAGCACCCTGCACCCTGCACCCTTCCCCCAGCACCCTGCCCCCCAGCACCCACCACCCCCGGGTGGAGGTGCAGTCACTCACAGATTCTCCGGACAGTCCACGTGGCCCGATCTCTCCGTCGTCTCCCTGCAGACAAAACACAGCAACCCTGAGTGGACGGAGGGATGGTCAGTGGTCAGAGGGTCTGGGGGTCATTGGTCAGGGGGTCAGTGGTCAGGGGGTCATAGGATCAGTGGTCAGGGGGTCATTGGTCAGGGGGTCATTGGTCAGGGGGTCATTGGTCAGGGGGTCATTGGTCAGAGGGGTCGGTGGTCAGGGGATCAGTGGTCAGGGGGTCATTGGTCAGGGGGTCATAGGATCAGTGGTCAGGGGGGGTCATTGGTCAGGGGTTCATTGGTCAGGGGGTCATTGGTCAGGGAGTCAGAGGGTCGGTGGTCAGGGGGTCAGTGGTCAGGGGGTCAGGGGGGTCATTGGTCAGGGGGGGTCTCATTGGTCAGGGATCGGTGTTCAGGTGGTCAGTGGTCAGGTGGTCAGTGGTGTGGCAGACGGACACAGCCTGTGGTCACTCACCCTCACGCCATCCTCTCCTGTGGTTCCCGGCGGTCCCTGCCCTCCTGTCTCTCCCTGTGTGAACACAAACACAACGTCAGGATGCTGCCGGAACGGGATAGAGGGGGGGGAGAGAATGGGAATACCGGGAATGCCGGAACGTTCCGCCACTCACATAAACTGATGACTGCGATGGGATTGTACTGCAGGCTCCCAACATCAAGCTGGAAGCACATGGACAGGTCATGGAATGACCAGAGGACACGGGTTCAAGGTGATGGGTGGTGGATGTCGGGGATGAGCTGCCGGAGGAGGTGCTTGAGGCTGGGACTATCCCAACGTTTAAGATACAATTAGACAGGTACATGGAGAGGACAGGTTTGGAGGGATATGGGCCAAACGCAAGCAGGTGGGACTAGTGTAGATGGGACATGTTGGCCGGTGTGGGCAAGTTGGGCTGAAGGAAGGGCCTGTTTCCGTGACTCTGGGACTAGTGCAGATAGAAACATAGAAACATAGAAATTAGGTGCAGGAGTAGGCCATTCGGCCCTTCGAGCCTGCACCGCCATTCAATATGATCATGGCTGATCATCCAACTCAGTATCCCGTACCTGCCTTCTCTCCATACCCTCTGATCCCTTTAGCCACAAGGGCCACATCTAACTCCCTCTTAAAATATAGCCAATGAACTGGCCCTCAACTACCCTCTGTGGCAGAGAGTTCCAGAGATTCACCACTCTCTGTGTGAAAAAAGTTCTTCTCATCTCGGTTTTAAAGGATTTCCCCCTTATCCTTAAGCTGTGACCCCTTGTCCTGGACTTTCCCTAACATCGGGAACAATCTTCCTGCATCTAGCCTGTCCAACCCCTTAAGAATTTTGTAAGTTTCTATAAGATCCCCTCTCAATCTTCTAAATTCTAGAGAGTATAAACCAAGTCTATCCAGTCTTTCTTCATAAGACAGTCCTGACATCCCAGGAATCAGTCTGGTGAAACCGTCTCTGCACTCCCTCTATGGCAATAATGTCCTTCCTCAGATTTGGAGACCAAAACTGTACGCAATACTCCAGGTGTGGTCTCACCAAGACCCTGTACAACTGCAGTAGAACCTCCCTGCTCCTATACTCAAATCCTTTTGCAATGAAAGCTAACATACCATTCGCTTTCTTTACTGCCTGCTGCACCTGCATGCCTACCTTCAATGACTGGTGTACCATGACACCCAGGTCTCGCTGCATCTCCCCCTTTCCCAATCGGCCACCATTTAGATAATAGTCTGCTTTCCCCGTTTTTTTGCCACCAAAATGGATAACCTCACATTTATCCACATTATACTGCATCTGCCAAACATTTGGCCCACTCACCCAGCCTATCCAAGTCACCTTGCAGTTTCCTAGCATCCTCCTCACAGCTAACACTGCCCCCCAGCTTAGTGTCATCCGCAAACTTGGAGATATTGCCTTCAATTCCCTCATCCAGATCATTAATATATATTGTAAATAGCTGGGGTCCCAGCACTGAGCCTTGCGGTACCCCACTAGTCACTGCCTGCCATTGTGAAAAGGACCCGTTTACTCCTACTCTTTGCTTCCTGTTTGCCAGCCAGTTCTCTATCCACATCAATACTGAACCCCCAATGCCTTGTGCTTTAAGTTTGTATACTAATCTCTTATGTGGGACCTCGTCGAAAGCCTTCTGGAAGTCCAGATACACCACATCCACTGGTTCTCCCCTATCCACGTTACTAGTTACATCCTCGAAAAATTCTATAAGATTCGTCAGACATGATTTACCTTTCGTAAATCCATGCTGACTTTGTCCAATGATTTCACCACTTTCCAAATGTGCTGCTATCCCATCTTTAATAACTGACTCTAGCAGTTTCCCCACTACCGATGTTAGACTAACTGGTCTGTAATTCCCCATTTTCTCTCTCCCTCCCTTCTTAAAAAGTGGGGTTACGTTTGCTACCCGCCAATCTTCAGGAACTACTCCAGAATCTAAAGAGTTTTGAAAGATTATTACTAATGCATCCACTATTTCTGGAGCTACTTCCTTAAGTACTCTGGGATGCAGCCTATCTGGCCCTGGGGATTTATCGGCCTTTAATCCATTCAATTTACCCAACACCACTTCCCGGCTAACCTGGATTTCACTCAATTCCTCCAACTCCTTTGACCCGCGGTCCCCTGCTATTTCCGGCAAATTATTTATGTCTTCCTTAGTGAAGACGGAACCAAAGTAGTTATTCAATTGGTCCGCCATATCCTTGTTCCCCATGATCAACTCACCTGTTTCTGACTGCAAGGGACCTACATTTGTTTTAACTAATCTCTTTCTTTTCACATATCTATAAAAACGTTTGCAGTCAGTTTTTATGTTCCCTGCCAGTTTTCTTTCATAATCTATTTTTCCTTTCCTAATTAAGCCCTTTGTCCTCCTCTGCTGGTCTTTGAATTTCTCCCAGTCCTCCGGGGCATGGGGCATGTTGGCTGGTGTGGGCAAGTTGGGCTGAAGGAAGGGCCTGTTTCCGTGACTCTGGGACTAGTGCAGATGGGGCATGTTGGCTGGTGTGGGCAGGTTGGGTTGAAGGAAGGGCCTGTTTCCGTGACTCTGGGACTAGTGCAGATGGGGCATGTTGGCTGGTGTGGGCAAGTTGGGCTGAAGGAAGGGCCTGTTTCCGTGACTCTGGGACTAGTGCAGATGGGGCATGTTGGCTGGTGTGGGCAAGTTGGGCTGAAGGAAGGGCCTGTTTCCGTGCTGTGTGACTCCGTTGGTGGGTGAGTTCCCCAATATTAACTCAGTGCAAGATGCCTGGATCAGACAGATAGTTCGAAGAACCCAACAGGGTTTCAGTTACAGTTACGTTCATGGTCACATGTACCCAGGTACAGTGAAAAGTGGAAAGACAATACATGATTACAATCGAGCCGTCCACAGTGTACAGATGCAGGATAAAGGGAATAATGTTTAGTGCAAGGTAAAGCCAGTAAAGTCTGATCGAAGATAGTCCGAGGGTCACCAATGAGGTGGATGGTAGGTCAGGACCACTCTCTAGTTGGTGAGAGGACGGTTCAGTTGCCTGATAACAGCCGGGAAGAAACTGTCCCTGAATCTGGAGGTGTGCGTTCGTTTTCACACTTCTGTACCTCTTGCCCGATGGGAGAGGGGACCGGGGTGAGACTGGTCCTTGATGATGCTGCTGGCCTTGCCGAGGCAGCGTGAGGTGTAGATGGAGGCGATGGAAGGGAGGTTGGTTTGTGTGATGGTCTGGGCTGCGTCCACAATATGAAACAGGATGTGGACAGTTCAGCTCGAACAGGGACCACACTGGATCTTATTGAAACATAAGATTATTGAAACATGTTCCCGATGTTGGGGGAGTCCAGAACCAGGGGCCACACACACAGTTTAAGGATAAGGAGTAAGCCATTTAGAACGGAGACGAGGAAACACTTTTTCACACAGAGAATTGTGAGTCTGTGGAATTCTCTGCCTCAGAGGGCGGTGGAGGCCGGTTCTCTGGACACTTTCAAGAGAGAGCTGGATAGGGCTCTTAAAGATAGCGGAGTCAGGAGATATGGGGAGTAGGCAGGAACGGGGTACTGATTGGGGATGATCAGCCATGATCACATTGAATGGCGGTGCTGGCTCGAGGGGCCGAATGGCCTACTCCTGCACCTATTGTCTATTGTCCATAAAACATCTTGGTCACAGTGATCACAACTTCTCCAGGGACCAGATTCCAGGGACCAGATCACCTGCACTGGTGCTCAGGAGAAGTTTGTTTTTATAACAAAAAATAATGTATTCAATTATTTACAATAATATGTACAGTATGAACTAAATTAAAATGAATCCTAGCACCATACTACAGGTCAAACAAATATGCTTCAATACTAAATACACTATGATGCAACTATTCCCCATGGTGGTCAAGGATCCATTCCACCCCCCGCGGTGTCCAGCGGTCCCGGAACCCCCAGGGTGCCCGCGGTGTCCAGCGGTCCCGGAACCCCCAGGGTGCCCGTGGACAGGGCGTAGTCCCTCTCTAAACCCACCTGGTAATGGACGTAACCCCGGTATAGGGGAAGGCAGCCGGCTCAGGTAAAGCCCTCGTCCGCCTGGCACCGTGACTTGGCCAGGCCCAGGAGCAACACAACCAGGACATCTTCGGTCTCACTGGGGGCCCCCCTCGCGACCGGAAGGCAACACCGACCGCCACTTGGTGTCCGGACGGTAGACCAGGGTGTGGAGGAGGAGCCCGTACAGGACACGCCTCCCTGCGTCTCAGAGAGAGGTGAAGGTTGTCGAGGAAAGGTGTGGGATTACAGCGCCTGGGTCCGGCTGAACGGGGGTTTGGTCAGCGTGAGTACTCCACACGTTCAAGCCCCCCCGACACTGGGTGGAGCGGGACATGCTCCGGCCACTCTCGCACCCGAGCCGTCACCCTCTGCCGGCGAGCGTGAGTGTGGTGAACATCGGCACAACTCACGGCACTGGCTCTCTGCTTGGTGAGACCTCCCGGTATTGCCGAGCGCTGGAATAGATATTACCAGCAGGGGACGGGTATTCCCGGTGTTCTGAGTGGTGTAAAGTGCGGATTAAAGTTTGTTTCTCACCCGATTGCCTTTCTCTCCGGGAAGTCCGGGCAAACCATCAAAACCACGGTCCCCCTGGGAAACAAATCGTCAGCAACACGGCACGGCAATATTCACACCCGCGGGGAAACGAGTGTGTGTGAGTGTGGGTGTTAGTGTATGTGTGTGGGTGTGTGTGTGTGTGTGTGCAGGAGTGTGTGTGTGTGTGTGTGTGTGTGTGTGAGTGTATGTTTGTGTGTGTGTGTGTGTGAGTGAGTATATGTGAGGGTGAGTGTACATGTGTATGAATCTCTGTCACCCCTCCCCTCAGGCCCCGACTCCGTGGCGTTCCCGGGTCGTCATGGTTACCTTGCCTCCGGTTTCTCCCGGCATTCCCCGGGAACCGTCTGCTCCCTGTCGTCCCTGCAAAAGTCAACAGCCCGTTAGTCCGGCACAGACACAGAGGGTCAAACACTCGTGGTGAGGGGAGTCGCGGGGAGGAGGGGTCATGGGGAGGGGGGTGAAGGGGGTCACGGGGTGAGGAAGGTCAAGGGCGTCACGGTGTGATGGGGTCATGGGGTGAGTGGGGGTCGTGGGGAGGAGGGGAGACGAAAAAATTCCTTCAGATAGACACAGAGTGCTGGAGTAACTCAGCGGGTCAGGCAGCATCTGTGGACAGGAGGAATGGGTGACGTTTCGGGTGGAGACCCTTCTTCAGACCACTGTCTTCTGCCCAATTGTCGGGGACCTTGTCTACAACTGGAGCAGACACAAAGATCTCTGTCAAAGCCCCACTGTTCTCTTGCCTTTCACAATCACCTGGCCAGATCCTATCCGAGTCGTCCTTAAATACGGGAGAGACACATAGAAACAAAGAAAATAGGTGCAGGAGTAGGCCAATCGGCCCTTCGAGCCTGAACCGCCGTTCAATATGATCATGGCTGATCATCCAACTCAGTATCCCGTACCTGCCTTCTCTCCATACCCCCTGATCCCTTTAGCCACAAGGGCCACATCTAACTCCCTCTTAAATATAGCCAATGAACTGGCTTCAACTACCCTCTGTGGCAGAGAATTCCAGAGATTCATCACTCTCTGTGTGAAAAATGTTTTTCTCATCTCGGTCCTAAAAGATTTCCCCCTTATCCTTAAACTGTGATCCCTTGTTCTGGACTTCCCCAACATCGGGAACAATCTTCCTGCATCTAGCCTGTCCAACCCCTTAAGAATTTTGTAAGTTTCTATAAGGTCCCCCCTCAATCTTCTAAATTCTAGCGAGTACAAACCGAGTCTATCCAGTCTTTCTTCATATGAAAGTCCTGCCATCCCAGGAATCAGCCAGGTGCCGGAAGACTGGAGGGCAGCAAATGTTGTGCCTCGTTTCAAGAAGGGTTGCAGGGAAAAAGCTGGGAACTATAGGCCGGTGAGCTTAGCATCTGTAGTTGGAAAGTTACTAGAGAGTATTCTGAGGGATAGGTTATACAGGCATTTAGATGGGCAAGGGCTGATTAGGGACAGTCAGCATAGTTTTGTACGTGGGAGGTCGTGTCTCACAAATCTGATTGATTTCTTCTAAGACTTGACAAAAAAGGTTGATGAGGGCAGAGCTGTAGGTATTGTGTACATGGACTTCAGTAAGGCGTTCGACAAGGTAGGCTGCTCTGGAAGGTTAGATCGCATGGGATCCAAGGAGAGATAACTGAATGGATAACAAATTGGCTCCATGGAAAGAAGCAGTGATGGTGGAAGGTTGCTTCTCAGACTGGAGGCCTGTGACTAGTGGTGTGCTCTATTCCATGGAGCGGAGGAGGGGAGATCTTATAAAATGTATAAAATCATGGGAGGAATAGATCGGGTAGACGCACAGAGTCTCTTGCCCTGTAGGGGAATCGAGGACCAGAGGACACGGGTTCAAGGTGGAGGGGAAAAGAAGGGAGGGGAGGGGGAGGGGGGAGGGAAAGAGGGCATGGGGAAGATGGGAGAGGGGAGGGGGAGTTGGCGGGCAGGGGCATTGAGCAGTGAGTCCGTTGCTGACCGGAACGCTGACCGGTCAATCCCGTGGGAACTCACCCTCTTTCCGAACCTCCCGATGGAGCCCGTCATTCCCTGGATTCCACGCGGACCCTACACCACACGAGAAAACCGTGAGGCATCACCACCCAGAGAACCGTTGTGTCACTTAGTGATACACACAGTCCCCACCCCCACCTCACCCTCAGCCCCACCCCATCCCCCTCACCCACCACCCTACCCTCACCCCAACCCCCACCTCACCCCCACCCTCAGCCCCCCTCACCCTCACCCCCCCACCCCACCCCCGCCCCACCTGACCCGCACCCCACCCCACCCTCAGCCCCACCTGACCCCCACCCTACCCCACCCTCACCTCACCCTCACCTCACCTCATCACCCCCACCTCACCCCCACCTCACCCTCACCTCATCCTCACCCCCACCTCACACCCCCCCCCACCCTCACCCTCACCTCATCCTCACCCCCCACCTCACCCCACCCCACCCTCACCTCATCCTCACCCCCACCTCACCCCACCCCCCACCCTCACCCTCACCCCCCACCTCACCCTCACCCCCCATCCCACCCTCAGCCCCACCTCACCCCACCCTCAGCCCCCATCACCCTCAACCCCACCCTCACCCCCAGACCCACTCTTACCCTCACCCCCATCCTCACCTCACCTCACCTCACCCCCACCTACACCCCCACCCCCACCCCACCCCATGAGCTGACCACCTACCTGGGGGCCGGTGTCACCGGAGTCACCCTTCAGACCCAGACTGCCCGGGATTCCCTGTGGATCCAGAAAACAAGGGGTTAATGGGGCAGAGACCCCACCCCCCCAATATAGCACTGTGGGAGTGAGGGATGGGGGCGGGTGTGCGGGGTGGGGGGGGGGGAGGGAGAGGGTGGTGGGGGGTGAGGGATGAGGGATGTTGAAGGTGTGGGAGAGGGGGGTGTGAGGGTTGGGGGGGGAGGAGGGGGGAGGGGGAAGGGGTGGGAGAGGGGGTGTGAGGTTGGGGAGGGGGAAGGGGTGGGGTCCCGGTCACTCACCACAGGACCAGACCTCCCGGTCAATCCCATCGGACCGGGTGGACCTCTCATGGAGATCTGTGGATAAAGAGACGAGCATCACAACACAGTCTAGACACACACCTCCACAGTCTAGACACACACCTCCACAGTCTAGACACACACCTCCACAGTCTAGACACACACCTCCACAGTCTAGACACACACCTCCACAGTCTAGACACACAGCTCCACAGTCTAGACACACACCTCCACAGTCTAGACACACACCTCCACAGTCTAGACACACAGCTCCACAGTCTAGACACACACCTCCACAGTCTAGACACACACCTCCACAGTCTAGACACACACCTCCACAGTCTAGACACACACCTCCACAGTCTAGACACACACCTCCAGTCTAGACACACACCTTCACAGTCTAAACACACACCTCCACAGTCTAGAACACCTCCACAGTCTAGACACACACCACCAGTCTAGACACACACCTCCACAGTCTAGACAGACACCTCCAGTCTAGACACACACCCCCAGTCTAGACACACACCTCCACCGTCTAGACACACACCTCCACCGTCTAGACACACACCTCCACAGCCTAGATACACATCTCCACAGTCTAGACACAGCAGAGGGAGATGGGCCATGGTGAGTTAGTGTAATATGATCCACAAAAGGCCACTCAGCCCAACACGACCACGCTGACCAGAAAGACAATACATGATTACAATCAAGTTGTACACAGGGACACCGCTTTCAGGTCAGGCGATGCTCGAGCCTACAGTTCATCCAGGGCTAACCTGAAGAGGGGCATCAAGAAGGCCAAGCACTGCCATAAGCTCAGGATTGAGGAGCACTTCAACAACAACTCCGACCCCCGACGCATGTGGCAAGGCATCCAGGCCATCACGGACTACAGACCCTCCAACATCACCCCCACACCCAGCGACGCCTCCTTCCTTGAGGAGCTTAATCACTTCTATGGCAGCTTCGACAGGGACAATCTAGAGACAGCCATCAAGGCTGTGCTACCTGCTGATCACCAACCCCTCACACTCACCCCCTACGACGTATACGTGGCACTGAGTAAGACTAATGCCCGGGGATGCCGTCAAGGCCAGCAGCCTTACGTGCATTAGTCAGATTCAGATTCAAATTAAAAAAATTGAATCTGAATCTGACTAATGCACGTAAGGCTGCTGGCCTTGACGGCATCCCCGGGCGCGTCCCCAGGGCCTGTGCTGCGCAGCTGACAGACGTCTGGACTGACATCTTCAACCTGTCACTTGCCCAAGCAGTTGTCCCCACGTGCCTTAAAACCACCTCCATCGTGCCAGTGCCAAAACACTCCACTGCGGCAAGCCTCAACGACTTCCGCCCAGTTGCACTTACCCCCATCATCACCAAGTGCTTCGAGAGGCTGGTCCTGGCACACCTCAAAAGCTGCCTACCCCCCACATTGGATCCCTATCAGTTTGCCTACCGCAAGAACAGGAGTACGGAGGATGCCATCTCAACGGCACTTCACTCCGCCCTCTCCCACCTCGACAACAGAGACACTTACGTAAGAATGCTGTTCATCGATTACAGCTCAGCATTCAACACCATTATACCATCAAAACTGATCACCAAACTCGGTAACCTGGGCATCGACCCCTCCCTCTGCAACTGGATACTGGACTTTGTAACCAACAGACCCCAGTCTGTTAGGTTAGACAAGCACACCTCTTCAACCCTCACCCTGAACACCGGCGTTCCTCAGGGCTGTGTGCTGAGCCCCCTCCTCTACTCCCTCTTCACCTATGACTGCACACCTGTACATGGTACTAACACCATCATCAAGTGTGTAGATGATACAACGGTGATTGGCCTCATCAGCAACAACGATGAGTCGGCCTATAGGGAGGAGGTCCAGCTCCTAGCAGCATGGTGCGCTGACAACAACCTGGCCCTTAACTCCAAGAAGACCAAGGAGCTCATTGTAGACTTCAGGAAGTCCAGAGACGGCAAGCACACCCCCATCCACATTAACCGGACGGAGGTGGAACGTGTTTCTAGCTTCAGGTTCCTGGGGGTCAACATCTCCGATGACCTCTCTTGGACCATCAATACCTCAACTCTGATCAAGAAGGCTCACCAGCGTCTCTTCTTCCTGAGGAGACTGAAGAAGGTCCATCTGTCTCCTCAGATCCTGGTGAACTTCTATCGCTGCACCATCGAGAGCATCCTTACCAACAGTATCACAGTATGGTATGGCACCTGCTCTGTCTCCAACCGGAAGGCATTGCAGTGGGTGGTGAAAATTGCCCAACGCATCACCGGTTCCTCTCTCCCCTCCATTGAGTCTGTCCAAAGCAAGCGTTGTCTGCGGAGGGCGCTCAGCATCGCCAAGGACTGCTCTCACCCCAACCATGGACTGTTTACCCTCCTACCATCCGGGAGGCGCTACAGGTCTCTCCGTTGCCGGACCAGCAGGTCGAGGAACAGCTTCTTCCCTGCGCTGTCACACTACTCAACAATGTACCTCGGTGACTGCCAATCACCCCCCACCCCCACCCCTCCCCGGACACTCCTCCCACAGGAAAAACACTATGTCTTTATACATGTAAATAGATTTATTTAATGAAATCATATTCTATGTCGCTCTTCCAGGGAGATGCTAACTGCATTTCGTTGTCTCTGTACTGTACAGACAATGACAATTAAAGTTGAATCTGAATCAGTGTACACATACAGATCACAAGGCACAACTCACCAACTCCACCTTCCAACCCACACTCTACTCCGCCATTCAATCACGGCTGATCTATCTCTCCCTCCTAACCCCATTCTCCTGCCTTCTCCCCATAACCCCTGACACCCGCACTGATCAAGAATCTATCTATTTCTGCCTTAAATATATCCACTTGTGGCCTCCACAGCCGTCTGTGGCAAAGAATTCCACAGATTCACCACCCTCTGACTAAAGAAATTCCTCCTCATCTCCTTTCTAAAGGAACGTCCTTTAATTCTGAGGCTGTGCCCTCTGGTCCTAGACTCTCCCACTAGTGGAAACATCCTCCCTACATCCACTCTATCCGGGCCTTTCACTATTCTGTACGTTTCAACTTCTAAACTCCAGCGAGTACAGGCCCAGTGCCGACAAACGCTCATTGTAGGTTAACCCACTCATTCCTGGGATCATTCTTGTAAACTTCCTCTGGACCCTCTCCGGAGCCGGCACATCCTTCCTCAGATACGGGACCCAGAACTGCTCACAAGGTTCCAAATGCGGCCTGACCAGCGCCTTATAGAGCCTCAACATCACATCCCTGTTTTTGTATACAAGCCCTCTTGAAATAAAATGCTAGCAGTGAGTTTCCCTTCCTTACTACAGATTCAACTGTAGTGGTCAGTGAGGAGTGGGCTGCAGTGGTCAGAGGGGTGAGGGGTCAGTGGGGGGAGGGGTCAGGGGGGTGAGGGGTCAGCGGGGTGAGGAGTCAGGTGGGGTGAGGGGTCAGTGGGGGGGAGGGGGAAGCAGGGTGAGGGGTCAGCGGGGTGAGGGGGAAGCGAGGTGAAGGGTCAGCGAGGTGAGGGGTCAGCGGGGTGAGGGGTCAGCGTGGGTGAGGGGTCAGCGGGGTGTGGGGTCAGCGGGGTGAGGGGTCAGCGGGGTGTGGGGTCAGCGGGGTGTGGGGGTCAGCGGGGTGAGGGGTCAGCGGGGTGAGGGGTCAGCGGGGGTGGGGTCAGCGGGGTGTGGGGTCAGCGGGGTGAGGGGTCAGCGGGGTGGTGGGGGGTCAGCGGGGTGAGGGGGAAGCGGGGTGAGGGGGGAAGCGGGGTGAGGGGTCAGCGGGGTGTGGGGGGTCAGCGGGGTGAAGGGTCAGCAGTGAAGGGGTCAGCGGGGTGAAGGGGTCAGCGGGGTGAGGGGTCAGCGGGGGGGAGGGGGAAGCGGGGTGAGGGGGATGTGGGGTGAGGGGGAAGCGGGGTGAGGGGTCAGTGGGGTGAGTGGTCAGCGGGGTGAGGGGGAAGCGGGGTGAAGGGGTCAGCAGGGTGAGGGGTCAGCAGGGTGAGGGGTCAGCGGGGTGAGGGGGGGAAGAAGGGGGCGGGGTGAAGGGTCAGCGGAGTGAAGGGGTCAGTGGGGTGAGGGGTCAGTGGGATGAGGGGGTAGCGGGGGGTGAAGGGTCAGCAGGGTGAGGGGTCAGTGGGGTGAGGGGGAAGCGGGGGTGAGGGGGGGAAGCGGGGTAAGGGGTCAGTGGGGTGAGGGGTCAGCGGGGGTGAGGGGGGAAGCGGGGTGAAGGGTCAGCAGGGTGAGGGGTCAGCAGGGTGAGGGGTCAGCGGGGTGAGGGGGAAGCGGGGTGAAGGGTCAGCGGAGTGAAGGGGTCAGTGGGGTGAGGGGTCAGTGGGGTGAGGGGGGGAAGCGGGGGTGAGGGGGAAGCGGGGTAAGGGGTCAGCGGTGACCAGGGAACTCTGACCCACACCTCCTCCACGGTGATGTTTCTGCTCTGAGTCACAGCCGGTGGTGAGCTGGAGAATGAAGGGTTAGTGAGAGGCGAGAGTGTAATTGTTGCCCGTTGTGGTTCTGGGACAAGACATTGTGACGTTGCAGCTGAACAGCCCAATAAACCGTAACAACACAGCGGCAAACGAACGCAGTCAATGACCAGTTACTGTCGGCAACCAGACCATGACAGACAGCCCGTTGAAACTATCCACTAACACCAACACCGTGACTATCTCACCAGATGATGGAGGCGTTCGACAAGGTTCCGCATGGTAGGCTGCTCTGGAAGGTTAGTTCGCATGGGATCCAAGAAGAGAGATAGCTGAATGGATAGCAAATTGGCTCCATGGAAAGAAGCAGAGAGTGATGGTGGAAGGTTGCTTCTCGGACTGGAGGCCTGTGACCAGTGGTGTGCCTCAGGGTTCAGTGCTGGGCCCATTACTGTTTGTCATCTACATCAATGATTTGGATGAGAACATACAGGGCAAGATTAGCACGTTTGCTGATGAAACAAGAGTGAGTGGTTTTGCAGAAAGTGAAGATGGTTGTGAACGATTGCAGCAGGATCTGGATCGATTGGCCAGGTGGGCGGAGGAATGGTTGATGGAATTTAACACAGGGAAGTGTGAGGTGTTGCATTTTGGGACGTCGAACAAGGGCAGGACCTACACAGTGAATGGTTGGCCTCTGGGTAGTGTTGTAGTGCAGAGGGATCCAGGAGAACAGGTGCATGGTTGAAAGTTGAGTCGCAGGTAGATAAGGTGGTCAAAAAGGCTTTTGGCACTTTGGCCTTCATCAGTTAGAGTATTGAGTATAGAAGTTGGGAGGTCATTTTGCAGTTGTATAAGAATTTAGAATATTGTGTTCAGTTCTGGGCACCATGCTACAGTAAAGATATTGTCAAGCTGGAAAGGGTTCGGAAAAGATTTACGAGGATGTTGCCAGCACTCTTCCAACCTACCTCATTATGGCCTTGCACTTTTTCTCAGCAATTCTTAGTAAGAATTTCATAGTTCCGTTTCGGGACATATGAGAATAAAACAGTCTTGACTCTAACTTAAATGCTATATTCTCTTCTCTGGACTATATTCTGGTATTTTTCTCTGTGTATTACCTGTTGTACTTGGTCTAGAGTCACAGTCACACAGCGTGGAAACAGGCCCTTCCTTCAGCCCAACTTGCCCATGCCCCTTCTACACTAGTCCCACCTGTCCGCGTTTGGCCCATATCCTTCAAAACCTGTCCTTAGCATGTACCTGTCCAAGTGTCTCTTAAACGTTGTGATAGTCCCAGCCTCAACTACCTCCTCCGGCAGCTCGTTCCATACACTCACCACCCTCTGTGTGGAAAGGTTGACCCTCAGGTTCCTATTATTCTTTCCTCCCTCATGTATAACTTGAATGTACTCATGTATAGAGTCACAGAGTCACCCAACAAAAGCTTCTCACAATACCATGCTACAGGTGACAGTAAACAAACACTAGTCCCATTTGCCCGCAATCGACCCACGTACCTCTACACTTATCCATGTATGGATTTCACAAAAGTTATAGGAGTACAATTAGGCCATTCGGCCCATCAAGTCTGCACCATTCTATCATGGCTGATCTATCTCTCTCTCCTAATCCCATTCTCCTGCCTTCTCCCCATAACCCCTGACACCCGCACTAATCAACAATCTATCTATCTCTGCCTTAAATATATCCACTGACTTGTGGCCTCCACAGCCGTCTGTGGCAAAGAATTCCACAGATTCACCGCCCTCTGGCTAAAGAAATTCCTCACAACCTCTTCCTCAGCCTCTGACTGGTAACCGGGCCTTGGAGAGAGGCTGACCACAGGTGACCGCTGGTGGCGTGAGGGGGCCTGAGCGGTCACTTGGCATGGTGACTTACCCGGGCTTGTTGAAGGATGGCCTGGGCTTGGGCTTCCTGCGCTGATATGGGCGGTCCCTTCTCACCACTTGACCCGTACCGGAACTGTGGCGAGAGAGAGGGAAGGAGGGAGGGGGAGAGGGAGAGAGAGGTCACACATCAGGCAATGACACTGCAGGAGGAACCCCAACCTCCCCACTCTGTGACCCCCTCAACACCCCCACACACCCACATCCCCAACACACTGTGTTCTAATCCCCCCACCTAATACCCCCACACCCATACCCACCCCACACATGCACCACCCCACATGCACCATTCCCACACCCACCTCCACCCCACATGCACCATCCCCACCCCCACCCCACACATGCACTATCCCCACTCTGTGCTCCACAAAGACCCCAAAACCAACACCCCCCCGCACACAAACACCCCCACCAGCAAGTGAATCCTTGGGGGAGGGGGCACTCACAGGAAGCAGCAGCATGGTGCCAGCTGGTCCGGGTAATCCGTCTGCTCCGGGAAGTCCAGCCCTTCCGGTGGGACCCTGTCGGGCAGAGAAATGTGGCGTCACATGACCAGCAGCGTGGGGGGGGGGGAGTGAGAGTAAGGGGGAGTGGGGGGGGGGGGGGGGAGTGGGGGGGGGGAGGGTGGTAGAGGGAAGGGAGGGAGGGGGAGTGGGTGGTAGAGGAAGGGAGGGCGGGGGGGGGGGAGGAGGAGGGTGGTAGTGGGGGAGGGTGGTAGAGGAAGGGAGGGAGTGAGGGGGAGGGGGGAGTGAGGGGGTAGGAGGGGAGGGTGGGAGGGGAGGGGGGAGGGATGGGGGGTGGGTAGAGGGGGGCGGGTGGGGTGGGGGAGGGAGGGGGGAGGGGGGGGAGGGAGGGGGAGGGGGAGTGGGGGGAGGGAGGGGGGAGAGTGAAGGGGGGTGGGGAGGGGGTGGTAAGAGGAAGGGGGAGGGAGTGGGGGGGGGGGGGGGGGGGAGAGGGGGAGTGAGGGGGGGGAGGAGGGGGAGGGAGGGGGTAGAGGGAGGGAGGGGGGGGAGTGGGGGGGGGAGGGAGGAGGGGGGGAGGGGAGGGGGAGTGGAGGGGGAGGAGGGGGGGGGGAGTGAGGGGGGGGGGGGAGGGGGGAGGGGGGGGGGGGGGGGGGGGGGGGGGGGGGGGGGGGGGGGGGGGGGGGGGGGGGGGGGGGGGGGGGGGGGAGGGGGGGGGGGGGGGGGGGGGGGGGGGGGGGGGGGGGGGGGGGAGTGGGGGGGGGAGGGGGAGAGCACACGGGTGGCGTTGGGTGGGGGGGAGGGAGGGGGTGAGAGGGAGGAGGGAGGGGGAGTGGGGGGGGAGTGGGGGGGGGGGGAGGGTGGGGGGGAGGGGGGGGGGGGGGGGGGGGGGGGGGGGGGGGGGGGGGGGGGGGGGAGGGGGAGGGAGAGGGTGGGGAGGGGGAGGGGGAGTGGGGGGGAGGGGGAGTGGGGTGGGGGGTGGGGAGGGGGAGGGGGGCGGAGGTGGGGGAGGGGGGGGAGGGGGGGAGTGAGGGCGGTGGTCTGGTGGGGGGGTGGGGGGACGTGGGGGGGGAGGGGGAGTTGATTGGGGGGGGGGGGACGGTGTGGGGGGAGGGGGGGTGGGGGAGGGGGGGGGGGGCCAACACAGGGGTGGGGGTGGGGGGGGGGGCGCTCGGGAGGGTGGAAGGGAGGACACTCTTCAGTGGGTGGGGTGGGAGGGTGGCTAGGTGGAACAGGGGTATGGGGGATGGGGGGGGGGGTTGGGGGCGCTCGCCTGTTGAGATGAATGTACATCTGTGAGGAACTCTTCAGTGTGTGACGGAGGGGGGGGGGGTTCCCTTGAAGTTTGCTGCCTTCATGAATCTACAAACACGTTGAACAGAGCGTTATTGTTAAAGCTGCAGCTCATGTCTGGCTGGTCTGTAGAGATCCTTCTCTGCCTCCTACATTTGTCGGGGACAGTGGGGAGCGACCCCTGACACTGGGCTGTGTGTGCAGATGTGCGGGGTTGGACACAGACAGATCCCCCCTTGTCCCAGCCTCACCCACTGTTGACATTCTGCCGCCCTGGCTGTGGGCAAACACGGACAGGCAGGCAGGCAGCCGCGGGCAGGCAGGCGGGCGGACACAGACCCTCTCTCTGCATTTTAATCACCTCCAACATCTGGTTTGTGTGAAGCCGACTCGGGAGCTCAAGTCAAAGAATTCTTTCACTTCCCCTCTCGCTCGACTGAGTGTTGCCGCGTCTCAGGGGAGTGGTGCACGTGAGCTGGCTCACACACACACACTCTCTCTCTCTCTGTGTGTGTGTGTCTCTCCCTGTCTCTCTCTGTGTATCTCTATGTCTCTCTCTCTCTCTCTCTCTCAGTCACTCTCTGTCTATCTTTCTCTGTGTGTCTCTCTCTGTGTATCTGTCTCT
>NW_026576378.1:90000-110039 GCF_028641065.1 Leucoraja erinaceus
CTCTCTCTGCCTCTCTCTCTGTCTCTCTGTGTTGGTCACTGACCACTGCTCATTTGCTGCTCGCTGTGTGTGTACGTGTGTGTGCGGGTGGTCAGTGCAGCCTCTGTGGGTCTGACCACAGGGCCAGACCTCCTGCACTGTGGATAATGGGCGGCCAGATGGACCCCACACTGAGGGAGCAGCTCCACCCCAGGAGGGGGGAGAGAGGGAGAGAGAGAGAGAGGGGGGGGGGGGGGGGGGGGGGAGGCCAGTGTCCGCAGTCTGTAGTCAGTCATAGAAAACATAGAAACATAGAAATTAGGTGCAGGAGTAGGCCATCCGGCCCTTTGAGCCTGCACCACCATTCAATATGATCATGGCTGATCATCCAACTCAGTATCCTGTACCTGCCTTCTCTCCATACCCTCTGATCCCCTTAGCCACAAGGGCCACATCTAACTCCCTCTTAAATATAGTCAATGAACTGGTCTCAACTACCTTCTGTGGCAGAGAATTCCAGAGATTCACCAATTTTCCACAGTGTGTGAAAAATGTTTTCCTCATCTCGGTCCTAAAAGATTTCCCCCTTATCCTTAAACTGTGTGCCTTGTTCTGGACTTCCCCAACATTTTCCTGCATCTAGCCTGTCCAACCCCTTAAGAATTTTGTAAGTTTCTATAAGATCCCCCCTCAATCTTCTGAATTCTAGCGAGTACAAACCGAGTCTATCCAGTCTTTCTTCATATGAAAGTCCTGACATCCCAGGAATCAGTCTGGTGAACCTTCTCTGTACTCCCTCAATGGCAAGAATGTCCTTCCTCAGATTAGGAAACCAAAACTGTACGCAATACTCCAGCTGTGGTCTCACCAAGACCCTGTACAACTGCAGTAGAACCTCCCTGCTCCTATACTCAATAGCTATGAATGCTAACATACCATTTGCCTTCTTCACTGCCTGCTGCACCTGCATGCCTACTTTTAATGATAGGCGTACCATGACATCCAGGTCTCGTTGCATCTCCCCCTTCCCTAATCGGCCACCATTCAGATAATAGTCTACTTTCCTGTTTTTGCCACCAAAGTGGATAACCTCACATTTATCCACATTATACTGCATCTGCCATGCATTTGCCCACTCACCCAGTCTATCCAAGTCACCTTGCAGCCTCCTAGCATCCTCCACACTACTAACACTGCCCCCCAGCTTCATGTCATCTGCAAACTTGGAGATGTTGCATTCAATTCCCTCGTCCAAATCATTAGTATATATTGTAAATAGCTGGGGTCCCAGCCTTGTGGTACCCCACTAGTCACTGCCTGCCTTTGTGAAAAGGATCCGTTTACTCCTACTCTTTGCTTCCTGTCTGCCAGCCAGTTCTCTATCCACATCAATACTGAACCCCCAATACCATGTGCTTTAAGTTTGTATACTAATCTCTTATGTGACCTTGGACCTTGTCGAAAGCCTTCTGAAAGTCCAGATATAACACATCCACTGGTTCTCCCTTATCCACTCTACTAGTTACATTCTCGAAAAATTCTATAAGATTCATCAGACATGATTTACCTTTCGTAAATCCATGCTGACTTTGTCCAATGATTTCACCACTTTCCAAATGTGCTGCTATCCCATCTTTAATAACTGATTCTAGCAGTTTCCCCACTACCGACGTTAGACTAACTGATCTGTAATTCCCCCGTTTTCTCTCTCCCTCCCTTTATAAAAAGTGGTGTTACATTAGCTACCCTCCAATCCTCAGGAACTACTCCAGAATCTAAAGAGTTTTGAAAAATTATCACTAATGCATCCACTATTTCTGGGGCTACTTCCTTAAGTACTCTGGGATGCAACCTATCTGGCCCTGGGGATTTATCGGCCTTTAATCCATTCAATTTACCTAACACCACTTCCCGGCTAACCTGGATTTCACTCAGTTCCTCCATCTCATTTGACCCCCGGGCCCCTGCTATTTCCGACAGATTATTGATGTCTTCCTTAGTGAAGACAGAACCAAAGTAGTTATTCAATTGGTCTGCCATGTCCTTGTTCCCCATGATCAACTCACCTGTTTCTGACTGCAAGGAACCTATATTTATTTTAACTAATCTTTTTCTCTTCACATATCTATAAAAGCTTTTGCAGTCAGTTTTTATGTTCCCTGCCAGTTTTCTTTCATAATCTATTTTCCCTTTCCTAATTAAGCCCTTTGTCCTCCTCTGCTGGACTCTGAATTTCTCCCAGTCCTCTGGTAGGCTGCTTTTTCTGGCTTATTTGTACGCTTCATCTTTTGTTTTGATACTATCCCTGATTTCCCTTGTTATCCACAGATGCACTACCTTCCCTGATTTATTCTTTTGCCAAACTGGGATGAACAATTGTTGTGGTTCATCCATGCAGTGTTTAAATGCCTTTCATTGCATATCCACCGTCAATCCTTTAAGAATCAATTGCCAGTCTATCTTGGCCAATTCACGTCTCATACCCTCAAAGTTACCTTTCTTTAAGTTCAGGACCCTTGTTTCTGAATTACCAATGTCACTCTCCATCCTAATGAAGAACTCAACCATATTATGGTCACTCTTGCCCAAGGGGCCACACACAACAATATTGCTAACTAACCCTTCCTCATTACTCAATACCCAGTCTAGAATAGCCTGCTCTCTCGTTGGTTCCTCTACATGTTGATTTAGAAAACTATCCCGCATACATTCCAAGAAATCCTCTTCCTCAGCACCCCTGCCAATTTGATTCACCCAATCTATATGTAGATTGAAGTCACCCATTATAACTGTTTTACCTTTGTTGCACGCATTTCTAATTTCCTGTTTGATGCCATCCCCAACTCCACTACTACTGTTAGGTGGCCTGTACACAACTTCCACTGGCGTTTTCTGCCCCTTAGTGTTTCGCAGCTCTACCCATATCGATTCCACATCCTCAAAGCTAATGTCCTTCTTTTCTATTGCGTTAATTTCCTCTCTAACCAGCAATGCTACCCCACCTCCTTTTCCTTTCTGTCTATCCCACCTGAATATTGAATATCCCTGGATGTTCAGCTCCCAGCCTTGGTCACCCTGGAGCCATGTCTCCGTGATCCCAACTATATCATAGTCATTAATAGCTATCTGCACGTTCAACTTATCCACCTTATTACGAATGCTCCTTGAATTGAGACACAAAGCCTTCAGGCTTGTTTTTACAACATTCTTACCCCTTATACAATTATGTTGAAAAGTGGCCCTTTTTGATTTTTGCCCGGGTTTTGTCTGCCTGCCACGTTTACTTTTCACCTTGCTACCTATTGCTTCTACCCCCATTTTACACCCGTCTCTCCGCTCACACATTTAAGAAACCCTTTCCCTTTAACTCCATCCTCCACTATCGCATTTGACATCCCACCCCCCTTATTCAGTGTGGGTGAGGGTTAGACCCCTCGGCCCATCGTGTGCCCCTCCCCCCCTTCTCTCCCTCTCCCCCCCCCCCCCCCCCATTACCGGTTCCACCACGGCCGGCTCCCCCTTCTGCCCTCTCTCTCCCCTCAGTGCCCATGAGTTGGGTGTTCACCTGCAGACAGAGAAGGTTTACCCGGGCTCAGCCCAGGACAGCCCAGGAGCAGAGACTCCCCCTAGCCGCATCCCCTTGAACCCCACAACTCCCTGACCTTTGGCCACCCCCATGATCCCTCCCTGACCCCTCCTTGACCTCTTTGACCACAAGAGGCCCTCCTCAGGGGCAGTGTTTCGGCTGTGACCCCCCATCTCCAGACGACCCCTTGCCCCCTCCCCCGACTCCCTGTGGCTCCATGACCCCTGAACACTTGACCCCCCCTACTCCGTGACCCCTGAACCTTGAAGATCAGATCCCCCTGGTGAGATCAAAGAGAGGTCTCTGTATCTCATCATCCCTTCCCCCCTCTCCTCCCCCCTCTCCTTCCCGCTCCCCCCCCCCCCACACTACCTCCCCACCCCCCCTTCCACCTCATCCCAGATATCCCCCCTCCCCCGCTGAGTCTGGAAACTGACCGGCCCTCTCCTCCCCCATCTATGTGGTTGTGAACATTGAACGGTTCTCTCCCTCGGACACTCGGACGATGTCCGGCCCGCTGAGTGTTCCCATACCCCCGTTTGTATTTCCGATCTCACTCGTGATTGGGGACATCACCAGGGCAGATGTGACGAGGATCATCCAATGAAGATTGGAGTAGGGACCAGGCCGGGAGAATGTGGGACTTGGTCCCACAGGGTAGAGATGGAGGAGACACAGGGTAGAGATGGAGGAGAGGTGAGAGGAGGGAGACACAGGGTAGAGATGGAGGAGACACAGGGTAGAGATGGAGGAGGCACAGGGTAGAGAAGGAGGAGACACAGGGTAGAGATGGAGGAGACACAGGGTAGAGATGGAGGAGACACAGGGTAGAGATGGAGGAGACACAGGGTAGAGATGGAGACACAGGGTAGAGATGGAGGAGACACAGGGTAGAGATGGAGGAGACACAGGGTAGAGATGGAGAGACACAGGGTAGAGATGGAGGAGACACAGGGTAGAGATGGAGGAGACACAGGGTAGAGATGGAGGAGACACAGGGTAGAGATGGAGGAGACACAGGGTAGAGATGGAGGAGACACAGGGTAGAGATGGAGGAGACACAGGGTAGAGATGGAGGAGACACAGGGTAGAGATGGAGGAGACACAGGGTAGAGATGGAGACACAGGGTAGAGATGGAGGAGACACAGGGTAGAGATGGAGGAGACACAGGGGAGAGGAGATGGAGACACAGGGTAGAGATGGAGGAGACACAGGGTAGAGAAGGATGGAGACACAGGGTAGAGATGGAGGAGACACAGGGTAGAGATGGAGGAGACACAGGGTAGAGATGGAGGAGACACACAGGGTAGAGATGGAGGAGGAGACAGGGTAGAGATGGAGGAGACACAGGGTAGAGATGGAGGAGACACAGGGTAGAGATGGAGGAGACACAGGGTAGAGGAGGAGACACAGGGTAGAGATGGAGGAGACACAGGGTAGAGATGGAGGAGACACAGGGTAGAGATGGAGGAGACACAGGGTAGAGATGGAGACACAGGGTAGAGATGGAGGAGACACAGGGTAGAGATGGAGGAGACACAGGGTAGAGATGGAGGAGACACAGGGTAGAGATGGAGGAGACACAGGGTAGAGATGGAGACACAGGGTAGAGATGGAGGAGACACAGGGTAGAGATGGAGACACAGGGTAGAGATGGAGGAGACACAGGGTAGAGATGGAGGAGACACAGGGTAGAGATGGAGGAGGAGGTGCAGGAAGGAGATGGAGGAGACACAGGGTAGAGATGGAGGAGACACAGGGGTAGACACAGGGAGAGGCACACAGGTAGAGATGGGTGGAGAGACACAGGGGGTAGGAGATGGAGGATGGAGACAGGGTAGAGATGGAGGAGACACAGGGTAGAGATGGAGGAGACACAGGGTAGAGATGGAGGAGACACAGGGTAGAGATGGAGGAGACACAGGGTAGAGATGGAGACACAGGGTAGAGATGGAGGAGACACAGGGTAGAGATGGAGGACACAGGGTAGAGATGGAGGAGACACAGGGTAGAGATGGAGGAGACACAGGGTAGAGATGGAGGAGACACAGGGTAGAGATGGAGGAGACACAGGGTAGAGATGGAGGAGAAGCAGGGTAGAGATGGAGGAGACACAGGGTAGAGATGGAGGAGACACAGGGTAGAGATGGAGGAGACGCAGGGTAGAGATGGAGGAGACACAGGGTAGAGATGGAGACACAGGGTAGAGATAGGAGGAGACACAGGGTAGAGATGGAGACACACAGGGTAGCAGATAGGAGGAGACACAGGGTAGAGATGGAGGAGACACAGGGTAGAGATGGAGACACAGGGTAGAGATGGAGGAGACACAGGGTAGAGATGGAGGAGGACACAGGGTAGAGATGGAGGAGACACAGGGTAGAGATGGAGGAGACACAGGGTAGAGTGGAGGAGAGACACAGGGTAGAGATGGAGGAGACACAGGGTAGAGATGAGAGACAGGACATAGCGAGGACACAGGGTAGAGATGGGAGGGAGGGACAGGGTAGAGATGGAGACCAGAGATGGAGACACAGGGTAGAGATGGAGGAGACACAGGATAGGATGGAGAGATGGAGGAGGCACAGGGTAGAGATGGAGGAGACACAACGTAGTAATGGAGGAGGCGAAGGATAGTAGTGGAGGAGGAGCAGGGTAGAGATGGAGGAGACACAGGGTAGAGATGGAGGAGACACAGGGTAGAGATGGAGGAGACACAGGGTAGACACATGGAGACACAGGGGTAGAGACAGGGATGGAGGAGACACAGGGTAGAGAGAGGAGGAGACACAGGGTAGAGATGGAGACACAGGGTAGAGATGGAGACACAGGGTAGAGATGAGATGGAGACACAGGGTAGAGATGGAGACACAGGGTAGAGATGGAGGAGACACAGGGTAGAAATGGAGGAGGCACAGGGTAGAGATGGAGGAGACACAGGGTAGAGATGGAGACACAGGGTAGAGATGGAGACACAGGGTAGAGATGGAGGAGACACAGGGTAGAGATGGAGAGGAGACACAGGGTAGAGCTGGAGGAGACACAGGGTAGAGATGGAGGAGACACAGGGTAGAGATAGGATGGAGACACAGACACAGGGTAGAGAAATGGAGGAGACACAGGGTAGAGATGGAGACACAGGGTAGAGATGAGGAGACACAGGGTAGAGATGGAGACACAGGGTAGAGATGGAGGAGACACAGGGTAGAGATGGAGGAGACACAGGGTAGAGATGGAGGAGACACAGGGTAGAGATGGAGGAGACACAGGGTAGAGATGGAGGAGACACAGGGTAGAGATGGAGGAGACACAGGGAAGAGATGGAGGCACAGGGTAGAGATGGAGGAGACACAGGGTAGATAGGGTGCCACAGGGGAGAGATGGAGACACAGGGTAGAGATGGAGGAGGCACAGGGTAGAGATGGAGGAGGAACAGGTTAGTGATGGAGACACAGGGGAGAGATGGAGACACAGGATAGAGATGGAGGAGACACAGGGTAGAGATGGAGGAGACACAGGGTAGAGATGGAGGAGACACAGGGTAGAGATGGAGGAGACACAGGGTAGAGATGGAGGAGACACAGGGTAGAGATGGAGGATCTAACTTGGCCAATGTAGACATGGGGTGGAGATGGGGCGAGATGGCCCCATGATCATCATGGCCCACTTTGTTAGTGGTCAATGGAGACAATATTTTGAGAGTTCCACCAGAGAGGGGTTAGAGGATGTACAGACCTGATCTTAGGCATGTCGCAGAGCCATGGAGGGAATGGGATGATGTCGAGGCACATTTACCTTCTGAATTAAAGGACGTTCTTTTAGGAAGGAGATGAGGAGGAATTTCTTTAGTCAGAGGTTAGTGAATCTGTGGAACTCATTGCCACAGACGTCTGTGGAGGCCAAGTCAATGGATATTTTTAAGGCAGAGATAGATAGATTGTTGATTAGTGCGGATGTCAGGGGTTATGGGGAGAAGGCAGGAGAATGGGGTTAGGAGGGAGACATAGATCGACCATGATTGGATGGCGGAGTAGACTTGAAGGGCCGAATGGCCTAATTCTGCTCCTATTCCTTATGACCTTATGATTTCAGAATGAAGTCAGGGGGCAAATGGAGGACATGGGATATATTTGGCCACAGGCTGAAGGTTTCTTCAGAGCCAAAGATTAACCAGGAGAGATGTGTCTTGAGGTTCAGCGTGGTGGTCCCATTGTGGACCCTCAGCGGAAGGGCGAGCGAGCGAGTTCTTCTCATTGACTGTGGAGGTCATGGTGGGAGGGGGTGAGATGAGCAGTGTTGAGTGGTGGGGCTTAAGTGACGGGTCCAGCAGGACATCACTGTGAACACATGGCCACAGACAACCTGGTGACCCAGGGAGCCATGTGGAGACGTTGGGGACCCGGCTGTGTCAGGCACGGGTCAGGTGCTCAGAACTAGCTATATTTAAGAGGGAGTTAGATGCGGCCCTTGTGGCTAAAGGGATCAGGGGGTATGGAGAGAAGGCAGGTACGGGATACTGAGTTGGATGATCAGCCATGATCATATCGAATGGCGGTGCAGGCTCGAAGGCCGAATGGCCTACTCCTGCACCTAATTTCTATGTTTCTATGTTTCTAACTGGAGGATGGCCAATGTTGTTTAGTTTAGAGATACTGCGTGCAAACAGGCCCTTCGGCCCACCGAGTCCGTCCTGACCAGCGATCTTCCAGTACACTAGCACTCTCCTGCACATTTTAGACTTTAGAGATACAGCACGGAAACAGGCCATTCGGCCCACCGAGTCCATGCCGACCAGCGATCCCCGCACACTAACACTTTCCCACACACACTAGGGACAATTTACAATTTATACCAGGCTAATTAACCTACAAACTGCATGTCTTTGGAGTGTGGGAGGAAACCGGAGCACCCGGAGAAAACCCACGCAGGTGACGGGGAGAACGTGCAAACTCCGTACAGACAGCACCCATAGTCAGGATGGAACCCGGGTCTCTGGGGCTGTGAGGCAGCAGCTCTACCCGCTGCACCCCTTTGACAAGGCTTCACATGGTGGTCTGGTCCAGAGGTTGGGATAGCAGACTGGACAGAAGACTGGCAGTGTTCAGATTAGACCAGTGGTCATTGATGTCTGGCAGTGACCACTACTGGATCCACCACTAACTCGTGTGACGAGATCGGTAAGTTTGCAGATGACGCCAGATCTGTGGACAGTGAAGAAGGGTGTTCTCCGGCTACAACAGGATCTTGACCAATAGCGAAAGTGGCCAAGGAATGGCCGATGGAATTGACCTCAGATAAGCAGGAAGTGATTATGCAACTTACACAGTGATTGGCAGGGACCTGGGCAATTGGATATTGATCATTTGGGCAATTGATCACTTAGGCAGCAAGATCCTAGAGCACAAATACGTAGCTGTATGAATCATTACGCTACCCAGATTGGACCACTGTGTACAGTGCTGGTCACCGCACCGTGGGAAGGATGTGGGGAAGAATGTCACCTGGAGGAGGTTGAGCGGTACCTGTACCCCAAGAACAAGCAGGTGTCATTTGCAAACATCCTGCCGCCTATCACCACACCAATGCTACCTCATCCATTCAACTCCACTCTGGACCCCGAGCTCTAATCTGGGTCAGACCAACGCCCCGCACATTGTCACAGCTGCCACAGAGTGTAACAGTGACAGATACTGTGACTGCATTTTTAGTTTAGAGATACAGCACGGAAATGGCCCTACGGCCCACTGAGTCCGCACCGACCAGCGATCCCCGCACACTAACACTATCCTACACACACTAGGGACAATTTACATTTACACCAAGACAATTAACCTACAAACCCGCACGTCTTTGGAGTGTGGGAGAAAACTGGAGCACCCGAAGAAAACCCACGCAGGTGATGGGGAGAACGTGCAAACTCCGTACAGACAGCACCTGTAGTCAGGATGGAACCCGGGTCTCTGGCGCTGTGAGGCAGCAGCTCTACCCGCTGCGCCACCGTGCCGACCGTTGCGGAGGAGTCTAGACAGGCACTTTAACGGACACAGCATTCCCATGCCAGGATGAGAGCAGCGTTCACAGACAAGATGATTCTGTGCCGGGTGACACTGAAGCTCACTGGAGCATAGATGGGATCACAGACCCATCAGTCTCTCTCTCAGCGTAGCCTGGATACATACAGTGGATGTGGATCAGCCATGATCACATTGAATGGCGGTGCTGGCTCAAAGAGCCGAATGGCCTACTACTGCACCTATTGTCTATTGTTTCCACCAGTGGGGAGAGTCTAGGACCAGAATTAAAGGATGTTACTTTAGGAAGGAGATGAGGAGGAATTTCTTTAGTCAGAGGGTGGTGAATCTGTGGGATTCTTTGCCACAGACGGCTGTGGAGGCCACAAGTCAGTGGATATATTTAAGGCGGAGATAGATAGATTTTTGATTAGTAAAGGAGTCAGGGGTTATGGGGAGAAGGCAGGAGAATGGGGTTAGGAGAGAAAGATAGATCAGCCATGATTGAATGGCAGAGTAGACTGGATGGGCCGAATGGCCTAATTCTGGAGTGGACGACACAGGTTGACTGTGGGTAGTGAGGGGCGATTCTCATGTTTCAGAGACACCTGGGTAGGAAGGAAGCAGGGAGATGGTAGCAATGCCGGTCAATAGGCTGGGATGATGGTGGGCATGGAGGTAGTGGGCCGAAAGGCCTGTCTCTGTGCTGGGTGGGGGTGGAGGTGAAGCATGCAGAGGGTGTGGGGAAGACTCACACTTGTTTCGGCTGCCACCCCTGGACCAACATCCTCGGTGGATGAGTCCACTGGGCTGTTGTCCTCGTATTCAGTATACTCGTAATAATATTCCTCTTCCACTTGATTAGGGCCATTTTCACTGGGGTCATATTCAACATCGTAGGCCTTAAAGTCCTCCTCATTGTCACCAGCTCCTTTGGCAGAAGAACCTTTTACATCTCGACCCTCTGCCTCAGACTCCTTGGGCTGGTGTCCATTAGGGCCCTGTCCAGTGGGGTCATACTCTTTGGGGTCATACTCTTTGGGGTCATATTCATTGGGGTCATACTCTTTGGGATCATACTCTTTGGGGTCATATTCATTGGGGTCATATTCATTGGGGTCATACTCTTTGGGGTCATATTCATTGGGGTTAGGCTTATCAAGGTCAAGGCCTTTGGGGTCATGGCCTTCGGGGTCAAGGCCTTTGGGGTCAAGGCCTTCTGGATGCTGCCCTTTGACACGGTACTGTGTGGGTTGAGGTTGGTTGAGGTTGTGCTGGTTTCCTGCAGCAGCTTGGTCAGGGTAATACTCGCTGTGGTCTTCGGTCAGGTACTCTGTATACTCCTCCTCCTCCTCCTCCTCCTCGTTGCCAGTCTCCTCCCTCTAAGCGGGCGATTTGCGATGGTTCGGGGTGGAGATGATACAAGCATCATGTTAGCAAAGCGTTGCCCAGAGACACCACATCGTTTGCAAAGGAGCATGGAGATGGGTAGGGCGGGTCCCCGGGCCGAGACCACCCTCCCCTCATTAGTCAGCAAGACGCTCGTTTGGGAAAGGATGTTTGTAGGGATCAGGCAGCGTAGGGAACAGGATTCATCTCCGGGCTGCCTTTGCAAACGTGTCCCAGCATGGAGGCGAGACCGGGCTCGGAGTTTAGAACAGTCTTGCATTTTTTGACCAGTGTCCACTGACTTTAGCAGTGACGGGAGATCGGGGGAGATTGGGGGAGGGGGAGACTGGGGGAGGGGGGGAGACAGGGGAGGGGGTGACCAAGGAGGGGGGGTTGACAGGAGGGTGATGACATTGCCAGACTGACAGACACAGGCTCTGGCAGACAGGCCACTCGACCCATCCAGGCTCTGCCAGCCCAGAGATTCCCCACTTATATCCCTTGTAACCCCCTCTCCCCGCACGTCTTTGGGACGTGGGTTGAAACCAGAGCGCCTGGTCACGGGGAGGATGTGCAAACTCCACACAGACAGCGCTGAAGGGGCTGAACCTGGGAGCTGTGAGGTGTTTATTTGAGTGAATAGTGACAGGCAGGCTCCACACTCCTGTTTGTCTCTGGAAAAACAATTTACGTTTTGTAATTGTGCCAGTATTCATTGCAGAGAGATTGGAATGACATTAGTAGTTTGTGTCTGAGCCAGCACTGGTCCAGGTGGTCCAGTGGGGATCCATGTGGGAAGGGGCCATGTGCCGGGGGAAGGGGGGGGGGGGGGTGGACAATGTGGGGAAGGGGCCAGTGGGGGGGGGGGTGGGACAATGTGGGGAAGGGGCCAGTGGGGGGGGGGTGGACAATGGTGGGGAAGGGGCCAGGGGGGGGGGGGGGGGTGGACAATGTGGGGAAGGGGCCAGTGGGGGGGGGGGGGGGGTGGACAATGTGGGGAAGGGGCCAGTCGGGGGGGGGGGGGGTGGACAATGTGGGGAAGGGGCCAGGGGGGGGGGGGTGGACAATGTGGGGAAGGGGCCAGTGGGGGGGGGGGGGGGGGGTGGACAATGTGGGGAAGGGGCCAGGTGGACATGTGGGGGGGGGGGCCAGTGGGGGGGGGTGGACAATGTGGGGAAGGGGCCAGTGGGGGGGGGGGGTGGACAATGTGGGGGAAGGGGCCAGTGGGGGGGGGGTGGACCATGTGGGGGGGGCCAGTGGGGGGGGTGGACAATGTGGGGAAGGGGCCAGGGGGGGGGGGGGGGGTGGTGTGGGGAAGGGGCCAGGGGGGGGGTGGACAATGTGGGGAAGGGGCCAGTGGGGGGGGGGACCATGTGGGGAAGGGGCAGTGGGGGGGGGGTGGACAATGTGGGGAAGGGGCCAGTGGGGGGGGGGGGGGGGACAATGTGGGGAAGGGGGCCAGTGGGGGGGGGTGGACAATGTGGGGAAGGGGCCAGTGCAGCGGGGGGGGGGGGGTGGACATGTGGGGAAGGGGGGGGGGGGGGTGGACAATGTGGGGAAGGGGCCAGTGGGGGGGGGGACAATGGGGGAAGGAGCCAGTGGGGGGGGGGTGGACAATGTGGGGAAGGGGCCAGTGGGGGGGGGGTGGACAATGTGGGGAAGGGGCCAGTGGGGGGGGGGGTGGACAATGTGGGGAAGGGGGGGGGGGGTGGACAATGTGGGGAAGGGGCCAGGGGGGGGGGGGTGGACAATGTGGGGAAGGGGCCAGTGGGGGGGGGGGGGGTGGACAATGTGGGGAACAGTGGGGGGGGGGTGGACAATGTGGGGAAGGGGCCAGTGGGGGGGGGGGGGGACAATGTGGGGAAGGGGCCAGTGGGGGGGGGGGGTGGACAATGTGGGGAAGGGGAGTGGTGGGGGGGGGGACAATGTGGGGGGGGTGGACAATGTGGGGAAGGGGCCAGTGGGGGGGGGGGTGGACAATGGGGAAGGGGGCAGTGGGGGGGGGGGGGACAATGTGGGGAAAGGGGCCAGTGGGGGGGGGGGGGTGGGACAATGTGGGGAAGGGGCCAGGGGGGGGGGGTGGACAATGTGGGGAAAGGGGCCAGTGGGGGGGGGGTGCCGGGACAATGTGGGGAAGGGGCCAGTGGGGGGGGGGTGGACAATGTGGGGAAGGGGCCAGGGGCCAGTGGGGGGGGGGGTGGACAATGTGGGGAAGGGGCCAGTGGGGGGGGGGGTGGTCTGGACAATGTGGGCAGCACTGGTCCAGATGTCCAGTGGGGATGGGGAGGTGGTGGGGACAATGTGGGGACGGGCTCAGTGGGGCGGACTGGATCAAACAAAGCAGAGACTGGTTAAACATTCCGCTCCAGTTCGCTCGGTTCAACAACCGGACTTCAACAGCCGACGGATTTAAAACAAATTGCCAATTTGTTGCAGATAAAATCCGACAGTAATGCGCGGTGAAAGACAAAACCATCCCGCAAATCGCCAGGTTCCCCACCCCGCCAGCCCCTGTCCAGTGCCGCTCATCAGTGATTGATCAGTGATCAATGATTGATTGGTGATTGGCGACCCACAGCTGTCGCAGACACCGTAGAGGTGTGGACAGGCACAAAGTGCCGGAGTCGCTCAGCGGGACAGGCAGCAGCATCTCTGGAGACGTTTCAAGACCAGACCTTTCTTCAGACTCGACCCCAAACATCACCCATTCCTTCTCTCCAGAGATGCTGCCTGTCCCGCTGAGTTACTCCAGCACTTTGTGTCTATCTTCAGTGTAAACCAGCATCTGCAGTTCCTTCATACATGTCCCTCGAAGAGAAGTCTCCAGCACCACACTCATCCTGTACATTTACCCCCCCCCCCCCCCTTGGGCACAAACCTGGTTGGCCCTCTCACTGGCCGCTGAAGAGCTGGTCGTGCCCTCATACGTCTCGTAGTAGTACTCCTCCGCCGTCTGTTCTGGCAACACATTGTTGACTTCCTGGGGGCACAGAGATGGGCGTTAATGCTGGAGTAGCGGGGAGCAGGGAACGCCGGCCCACAGGGGCCGCAGGGGCCGCAGGGAAGGGGAGCTGAGATCTTCCAGCCTTCATGTGGATAGATCCGCTTGGTGTTCGCTACCTTGCCCCTCAGGTGGACCTGGCCGGCGCTCTGCCCTCCTGCCTCTCCCTCTTCTGGGAGGTGAACGTTTGTTTGGAGGAAACCCCCGATGCTACGACCTTAGTGTTAGTTTGACCAGAAAACGTCCGCTCTCTTTGATGAATGAGATGGGTTTCTGCGTCTGAAAAATGTACTGATGGAATGCACAGACATGAATAACATGGGGGGGAAGGGGGGGGATGAATAACATGGGGGGGGAGGGGGGGGAATAAATAACATGGGGGGGGGGAAATGAATAAAGGAGGGGGAGGTGGGGTGAGAGAAAGGAAGGGATGGATACACATGAATGATGGAGAGGGACTGACATGAAGCTGAGAGAGGTGAGCACGGACAGACACAGACTCAGACACACAGACACGGACACAAGGTGTGGCGTTGCCAGGTGTGGCGTTGCCAGGTGTGCCGTTACCTGGCCAGGTGTATCTGCCCCATGCCGTTCCTCCTGTGCCGGCTCGGTGCCGTACTCTACATAGTCGGCACCGTAATAACCGTAGCCGTCGTCTGGCGTCACGTCTGGAGGGAGCTGCGGGGTAGGGGAGAGGCGGTCAGGGTCAGCGTCGGGGTCAGCGGAGGGCAAGGGTCACCTCACCCTCCAACACCAGTGGAAATATGGCGGCCAAAACCAGCTGGGATGGGGGGGGGGGGAAAGAGGGAGGGGGAGAGAGGGAGAGTGGAGGGAGGGAGAAGGGGGAGAGGGGAGAGGGGGAGAATGGGGGTGGGGGAGAAAGAGAGGAGAGAGGGTGGGGTGGGGGGAGGATGGGAAAGGGAGTGGTGGAAGGGGGGTGGGTGATAGAGGGGGGGAGGGGGAGAGGGGAGGGGGGATGAGTGGGGAGAAAGGAGGGGAGAGGGAGGGATGGGGAGGGGGGGAGGGGTGGGAGATGGGGAGGGGGGGAGAGGTGGAGGGGGGGTTAGAGCTGTGTGCGGCGGGGGATCGACGCAATTGTTCCGTGAGATAGACAGAGACCATATTTCCATTAGGGGGGACAGGCCTGGTGTTCAAACATGCGGGGGGGGGGGGGGGGGGTGGGGGGGTGGTGGGAGGGGTGAGGGGTGAGGGGTAAGGGGGGGAGGTGGTGGGCCTCTGGTTTGGTGTGGGGGTGGGGGTGAGGAGTGGGGGGGGGTCTAGCAGATTGAGCAGGGTGCTACCTGGGCTTGGCGGCTTGAGTTGGGGAGGGGGTGGAGAGGCTGGAACTTTATCCTGTCCTGAGTACAGGAGGCTGGGGAATGAGCTGACTGAGGTGTACAAGATCATCTGGGGCATGGATACAATCAATCAATCAATCAGTGAATCCTCAGTCTTTCCCCCAGGGTAGAGGATTGTAAAACTAGAAGGCACTGGGTTAAGGTGAGAGGGGGGGATTGGAGGGGGGTCCGTGTCTGGAACGAGCTGCCGGAGGAAGCTGGAGATACATCAACTCGTCAGAGGTTTGAGGGGTTTGGGGGGGTCAGGGCCAAACGTGGGGCAGATGGGCAGCACCCCCACACTTTGGGGGGGGGGGGCGCCAGGGGGTCACAGGGTCAGGGGTCAGGACCCCATGGCCAATGGAACGGGAGCCCAGGTCAGGGCCTGTGGGGCACAGCAAGATCCCACGCAAGGCAGCCCCAGATGTGGTGGTCAGTGGGGGAAAGGTCATGGGAAGGTCAGCAGAAGTCAGCGAGGAAAGGTTCGCGGGATTAGTAGGAATGTCGCAGGGAGGGTCATGGCTGGGTCAGCAGGGGGTCACGGTTGGGTCAGCACAGGGTCAGCAGGACACAGACAGACATCTCTCGACCCCCACCCCTCCCTTTGATGTTCATCACCACAACAGTACAGCCTCCCCCCAACTCCCCCACCACCCCCACACTTTCCCCTCCTCCTCACCCTCAACACCCCCCACATTCCCCTCTGACATTCCTCTTTTGTACTTCCTCCCCGATGGGTGGAGAGGGGAGAGAGAGAGACAGACAGACACAGACAGACAGAGAGACACAGAGAGACAGAGAGTGAGAGACACAGAGAGACACCGAGAGATGCAGAGAGAGTGACACAGAGACACAGAGAGAGACACAGAGAGAGAGAGAGAGAGAGGGAGAGAGAGGCAGACAGACAGACACACAGAGAGACGTAGAGAGAGAGGAGAGAGAGAGAGAGAGAGAGAGAGAGAGAGACAGAGAGAGAGAGAGACAGAGAGAGAGAGAGAGAGAGAGACAGAGAGAGAGAGAGAGAGAGATCGAGAGAGAGAGAGAGACAGACAGAGAGAGACAGAGAGAGAGAGAGAGAGAGAGAGAGACAGAGAGAGAGAGAGAGAGAGAGAGAGAGAGAGAGACAGAGAGAGAGAGAGAGACACAGAGAGAGAGACACAGAGAGAGAGACACAGAGAGAGAGACACAGAGAGAGAGACACAGAGAGACACACAGAGAGAGGGAGCAGTGGTCCGTGACTGTGTCGGGGTGTGGTGTGTCACTAACCTGTGTGACCTGTGGTTCCTGAGCCTGAGGTAGGTGGGGCAGGGGAGTGTTACAGTCGGGGCTGTAATGGTCACAGTAATCGTAAGCTGCACGTGGGTCCCCCACGATCAGGAGCTGCTGGATATCACCCTGGAAACACAGACAGGGGTGTTAGAGTCTCACCGACATGCACCAGTGCCAGCACCGCACCGCCTCAATCCAAAACTTCACCCATGTCTTCTCTCCAGAGATGCTGCCTGTCCTGCTAAATTACTCCAGCATTTTGTGTCTTCCGTTTAAAGCAATATCTGCAGTTCCTTCCTAGGCAAAAAGTATAGAAGTGTGAAAACGCACACCTCCAGATTCAGGGACAGTTTCTTCCCGGCTGTTATCAGGCAACTGAACCATCCTCTCACCAACTAGAGAGCGGTCCTGAACTACTATCCACCTCATTGGTGACCCTTGGACTATCTTTGATCGGACTTTACTGTCTTTACCTTGCACTAAACGTTATTCCTTTATCCTGTATCTGTACACTGTGGACGGCTCGATTGTAATCATGTATTGTCTTTCCGCTGACTGGTTAGCACGCAACAAAAGCTTTTCACTGTACCTCGGTACACGGGACAATAAACTGAACTGTGGGCCAGGAGACTGTCTACCCTGTCTGTCCCTCTCATCATCATATATTCTTCTATCAAGTCCCCTTCAACCTCCAGCATTGAAGAGAAAACAATCCAAACCTGCCTCTGGAGCTCATACCCTCTAATCCCGGCATCATCCTGGTGAACCTCCTCTCCATCCTCTCCCTGTGGTTAAACCCCTATAATCCCGGCACCGTTGTGGTGACCCTCCTCTGCACCGTCTCCAAAGCCTCCACATCCTGTAATGGGGGCGACCAGAACTGCCCCAATACTCCACATGTGGCCCGACCAAAGTGTTATAAAGCTGAATGGTGACTTCCTGACTCTTGTACTCGACGCCCTGACCGATGAAGGCAAGCGGAACATTTGCCTTCTTCACCGACTGCTCTGTCCACTTGTGTAGCCACTCTCTCTCTTCCTCTTCTCAAGGAAGCTTGCACAGATTAAACTGCGCCTGCCATCTCTCTGCCAGTTTCTGTCGCTGATCTACTGTGACAACTTCCTCACAGTCTGTGACCCCAGCAATCTTCTCATTAATATAATCCCAAACTGCACCGTTCCCAGCACAGATCCCTGCAGAACGCCATTGGTCATTGACCTCCAGACTGAATATTGTCTTCCACTACAACCTGTCCCCTGTGGGTAAGGCCGTACCACCAAGTCATGTCAATCCCGTAATCTTCTAGAGCAGCCGACCATGTAGTAAGCAGCAGACAGAGGACAACATCCACCCCACCCCCATCCATCACCGTGATCACCCCCTCATACAACTCCATCTCAACTGGCCTTTACATGACCCACATGCCATTAGACAATGGACAATAGATGCAGGAGTAGGCCATTCGGCCCTTCGGCCCTTCGAGCCAGCACCGCCATTTACTGTGATCATGTCCAACAAGTACTCGTGGTTTATCCTGCGACCTCCTGCCTACCAACATTGCTGATTGATTCACTCAGTTACTTCCTTTCCAGGTCCAAGGTCCAAGCTCTCCCTACTCCTTGCCCAACAGAAGTTCCCTTGTGTTGCACAGACTGTTCCATCATCTCACACACTCTGCCCTGTCTAAGCTTCTGGCATTGAGCACGTCCCAGTCAATATTGGGGGAGTTCAAGTCAACACTAAAACAACTCTGTTGCTTTGGCATCTATCAGTCATCTGTCTACATATCTGTTCCTCTGACTGCCACTTACTACTGAGTCCTATAGTACAATCCCATTACATAGATACATAGATAGATACATAGACAATAGCTGCAGGAATATGCCATTCGGCCCTTCGAGACCAGCACCACCATCAATAGGATCGATAGGCTGATCATCCACCAATCAGTATCCCGTTCGCTGCCTTCTTCCCCATATCCCTTGATTCCACTATCCCGAGAGCTCATTCTTAACTCTGTTTTGAACACACTCCAGTTGAATTGGCCTCCACGCCCTCTGAGGAAGAGAATTCCACAGAATTCACAAATCCTCAGGTGAGAAAAGTGGTTTTTTCCTCATCTCAGGTTCTAAAGGTGCAGACCCCTTATTCTTAAACATGTCAGGCCCCTGGGTCAGGAGTTCCCCAACATCGGGAACATGTTTTCTGCCTCTAGTGAGTCCAATCCCTTATAATTATATATAAAATGCCTCTCATACTTCTAAATTCAAGTGAATACAAGCCCAGTTGCTCAATTATTCCAACATATGACAATCCCGCCATCCAGAGAATTAACCTGGTGAACCTACGCTGCACTCCCTCAATAGCAAGAATGCCCTTCCTCAAATTAGGATACCAAAACTGCACACAATACACCAGGGCCCTGTACAACTGCAGAAGGACCAATTTGCTCCTATACTTAACTTCTCTTGTTCTGAAGGTCAACATGCCATTAGCTTTCGTCACTGCCTGCTGTACCTGCATGCTTACTATCACAGACTGATGAACAAGGACCCCCAGGTCTTGTTGTACTTCTCATTTTCCGAACTTGACACCATTTAGATATAATCTGCCTTCCTGTTTTTGCCATCAAAGTGGATAACCTCACATTTATCCACATTATGCTGCAACTGCCATGCATCTGCCCACTCAACCAACCTATCCAAGTCACCCGGCATTCTCTAGTATCCTCTTCACATGTCACACGCACCCAGCTTTGAAAATAGACAATAGAAATGGGGCAGGGAGTAGAGTAGGCCATTTGGTGCCCTTCGAGCGCACCGCCATTCAATGGGATCAGGCTGATCATCACCCATCAGTACCCTGTGACGGCATTTCCCCATATCCCCGCTATTTTAAGAGCCCTATCTAGCTCTCTCTTGAAAGCATCCAGAGAACCGGCCTCCACCGCCCTCTGAGGCAGAGAATTCCACAGACACCAACTCTCTGTGAGAAAAAAGTGTTCCTCGTCTCGTCTAACTGGCTTACAACTTATTTCTCAAACGGTGGCCCCTGGTTTCCTGGACTCCCCAACATCGGGAACATGGTTCCGGCCTCTTGTATATGTGTCCTAGCCCATAACCAATCTTATAGTATCAATGAGGATCCCTCTCAAGCCTTCTAAAATCTCCAGAGAGAACAAGCCCAGCCCAACGCCCTTCTCTCCGCATATGATAGGCCCGCCATTTCAGCAGGCTTTCGTAGGTCCACATAAGAGATTAGTATACAAACTTAAAGCACCGGGATTGAGGGCTTCAGTATTGATGTGGACGAAGAACTGGCTGGCAAAAGGGAAGCTAAAGTAGTAGGAGGTAAACGGAACTTTTCACAATGCGCAAGGCAGGGACTAGTGGGGGTACCCAAGGCTCATGCTGGGACCCCACGCTTATTTACCATATATATTAAGGATTGGACGCGGGAAAAG
>NW_026576379.1:0-109799 GCF_028641065.1 Leucoraja erinaceus
GGGGGTGAAAGGAGAGAGAGCAGAATAGAGGGGATAGAGAGGGGCGAGAGAGTGGGGGAGTGAGGTGGGGGCGAGAGAGGGAAGAGAAAGAGAGGGGAGAAAGAGAGAGAGACGAGAGAAGGGGGAAGAAGAGATGAGAGGGAGATAGAGATCGTGGAGGGAGAAAGAGAAACGGAGGAGAGGCATCCATCGTTAGATCGTGAGAATCATGCCTTTTTCGCCAATTTCTCACAGCTCCATCGTGAGAAATTCTGTGGTCAACGAAAATGTCAAAACTCATATCATCTGCATGGGCCACGGGTGTTTGAAGCAGAAGCAGCGGCGAGGACAGATGCGGACGTTGAGCGTGGATGGCGATTGTTTGTCGGGCTGGCGTCGCTCACTGCAACTCCGGATAGTCTCTGGAGCAGCCTTAGTGCAAAGTCCACCCCTGGAGGCCAGCGGTGGAGAATGATAGAACCGGTGCCGGAACTGGAGGAAGACTCATGTCAAGAGAGAGATACATTTAGTTCTTGGGCTAACGAAATCAAGGGATATGGTGGGACACCAGGAGAGAGGTACTGATTTTAGATGAGCACTGGGAATCTAAGCAGGTAAGCAGCTAAGATCAGGGTAGATTAGCGGCCAGGTGTAAGGCTGGATTCAGGGTCAGGAATTAAAGAAGGTATGCAACTGGAGTCGGGGTCAGGAGTAGTACCAGGTGTGCAGTGAAACCCAGGTTGGTCGACATGGGTCAATTGTTTGATTATAATCTCATTTCCATACATGAAAATACTAAGATCAGTCATGTGCTGCACATGTTGATCAGAGCCTGGGCTCTACTGTGGAATGTAATTAGGAATGAAATTTAGTCTGACCTTATTCATAGCTAATACAATTTAAAGCAGATATATTGCATTCAAGTATGCACCATATTGCACAATTTCAAGCTGAAAAATGCAAAAGCTCCACTCCCTCCGGCTTGGTATCTCGCAATTTCCCACTCACAACTCTCACCCATTGTTCGCAGCCCTGCAGCTCTGAGTCAGAGATGAAACCATATCCCCTCCCCTCCCACTCTCCTCTCCTCCCCTCTCCTTCACCACCCATTCTCCTCTCCTCTCCTCCCTTCTCCTCCTCTGCTCCCCATCCCTCTTCCTTCTCCGCCTCTCCTCCCCATTCCTCTCCTCTCCTCCCCGCTCATCTGCAGCTCCTTGAGTCTCGCCTCCATTTCCTGACGCTGCCCTCGTCCTCCCTCCTGCCCGCACTCACCGGGGTCCCACGCACACATGCACTCGTTGCCCACCGTGAAAATTCCACTCCGGCTGGAGGAGCAGGGACCACGTTGCAAATGCATCGGATATACACTGGGGAAATAACTCGCATGAGCCATGTATTGATGCAGCACAACAGAGGGTGAAGCCTGCCGGCCTCAGTCACATTCTCAAAATATACCAGGGGAGTAAAATGGGTGGAATGATCTAACCGAGGACTTGCTCTCAGAAAGCACATATATATTTAGATTTCATGTGGGGAAAAAAACTCAAGTCAGCATGCATCATTATAAAAGGGCAAAAAGGAAAGAAAATAGGCAAAATGTTGTACAAACCAATGGCAAGCATGGCTTCATATTTCCGATTCATGTTCATATAACGGAGTTACTCAAAGTCACTTATTTCTTCAAACTCCTCCTTGGAAAAATAGTCGACATTTACTTGAAATGGTCAGCATCCTGTAAAAACAAACATTGTACCTGATACACGTTGGTGCACAATCTGTAATCATCAGATATTAATTCCAAAACAGATTTTAAAATATAATTTATTTATTTAGTAAAAAGCAATTCCAGGATATCGAATCACAACTTAAAATTAACAGGTAGACAAAAGTGTTGGAGAAACTCAGCAGGTGCGACAATATCTATGGAGCAAATGAATAGGTGATGTTTCGGCCCGAAACGTTGCATATCTCCTTTGCTCCAATGATGCTGCCGCACCCGCTGAGTTTCTCCAGCACTTTTGTCCTCCTTCGAATTTCCAGCATCTGCAGTTCCTTCTTAAACTTAAAATTAACAGGTAACTTCTTCAGGATATAAATTAGGCAGTTCTTCACTCAGAATACAGTGATTTTTTTCTCTAGGGTTAAATTAAAACAGTTGTAATTGCATTCCAGCAAGATCAAAACATTATTGATTCAAAGAAGTAATAAACCATATCACAGCATGAGTGGAAACTGCATTTAGGGTGCAGGTCAGGATCTGCCTGTAAGATCCGGACCGAAATCTTGCCTGTCAACATTCAAAATTGCAGCTTCCAGCCAACAATCATCAGTGTCTACATTTCTGGCAATGAAGACAGTGACTAACATGGGCTTCCCCCACACTGAAGTCAGGAGCAGCGCCCAGTGGCTGCTGAGAAACCATTATTGTAAAAAAAAATAATAAATTGTTGGTGGTAATCAGGTTTAGGCGAGGTTTAGTAGTCGTGAGGTTTAAGAAATAACTGCAGATGCTGGAAAAATCGAAGGAAGACAAAAATGCTGGGGAAACTCAGCAGGTGAGGCAGCATCTATGGAGCGAAGGAATAAGTGACGTTTCGGGTCGATACCCTTCTTCAGACTGAAGACGTCACATATTCCTTCGCTCCATAGATGCTGCCTCACCCGCTGAGTTTCTCCAGAATTTTGTCTACCTTTAAAAGTGAGGTGTGGTTAGATCAGGGGTTTAATTGAGGCGAGGGGTTTAGTAGAGGTGTAGGTGACGAGAAGTGAGCGTAGGTGAGGTGATGCGAAGTGGGTGTCTGAGCTCAGTAAGGGAGACCGAGGAGCTGCTGAAGGAGACAAGACCATGTCTCTGACGCAGGGGTCAGAGGTCAGACTCCAGGGAGCTTTGACATGGAGAGCGAGCAGGCAGAAGATGCCGGATAAATGTCCTCTCAGGGGCCCTGGAACGGGGAAGATGCTGCAATTCCTTATCAGACAATCACAACCCCAGGATTGGTGTCAGTGAGGAGTGGATGAGTTCCATGGGCTCTGGCGTGGAGCACTGACAATAATATTGATCTGGGACTAAGGCAATTCAGACCATCTCCCTCGTCCTTCTGGTTGTCTGTCTCCATCTGGCAACTTCCCCAGCTGTGAGGAAGGAATATTAACCTGAAACATTCACTCAGTTGCAACCTCCACAGATGTTGCCTGGCTTGCTGATAACCACCAACAAATTATTCGTTTTTGCAACAGTGGTTTTGCAGAAGCCATTGGGTGTTGCTCCTGACTTCAGTGTAAGGGGAAGCCCGTGTTAGTCACTGTCTTCATTACCAGAAATGTAGACACTGATGTCTGTTGGCTGGAAGCTGCAATCTTGAATCTTGACGGGCAACATTTTGGGTCTGGACCTTTCAGGCAGATCACTCCTGACCTGCACTTTAAATGCAGTCTCCTCTCTTGCTGTGATATGGTTTATTACTTCTTTGAATCAGTGATATTTTGATATTGCTGGAATGCAATTAACAACTGATTTCTTTCAACCCTAGAAGAAAAATTACTATATTCTAACTGAAGAAATACCTCATTTCTATCCTGAAGAAGTTACCTATTAATTTTAAGTTTAAGACGGAACTGCAGATGCTGGAACATTGGAGGTAGATAAAAGTGCTGGAAAAACTCAGCGGGTGCGGCAGCATCTATGGAGCAAAGGAATAGGTGACGAATAGGTTTCGGGACAGTTTCCGGCGGGGAGCGGGGCTGGCGAGTGTTTGCCGGGCTGGCGAGTCGCTCATTGCAGCTCCGGCCATGGAGTAGCCTTATTTCAAGAGTCCCGGGCCATCGGAGGCGTAGGAAGCGTTGCACCGTTGCCGTGAGAGTCTCTGGGCCGAATTCGCCCAGGTGACAGGCATGGATCAGGTTGCGACTTGGTGCATTCTGGAGGACAACACGTGGCTGCTGGAAGTAAGTACCAAGCACTGAGTAGAAACGGTGGAAGATAGTGGACGTCAAATGGGAGTGATTGGAGAACGCATCCTGCTTGCCTGCAAGATTTTCACTTACTGTAACTGCAGGAAAAATGCTCCTGATGTTGGGCGAGTTCAGAACCAGGGGTCACAGTTTAAGAATAAAGGGTAGGCCAGTTAGGACTCAGATGAGGACAAACTCTTCCCCCCTCTCTCCTCCTCTCTCTCCTCTCTCTCCCCATCTCTCTCTTTCTCCCTCCCTCTCTATCTCCCCTCTCTCTCCCTCTCTCTCTCCCCCCCCTTCTCGCTCTCTCTCCAAGCACTCTCCCCCCTCTCTCCCCCCCCCTCTCCCTCACCTCTCTCACCTCTAGCTGACCCCTATCTCTCTCCTCTCATCTCCTCCTCTTTCCTCCTCTCCCCCTCTCTGCCCCTCTCTCCCCTCTCACTCTCACCCCATCTCTCCCTCCCACCTCACTTTTAGCCTTGCTATCTCTACCCCCTCTCTCTTTCTTTTCTGTCTCTATCTTCTCTTTGCCCCCCCCCCTCTCTCTTTCCCCGTTTCTCTTCCCACTCTCTCACTTTCCCCCTCTACCCCTCTCTCCCTCTTCCCCCTCTCTTTTACCACCCCTCTCTCTTCTCCCACTCGCTCCCCCTCCTTCGCCCCTTCTCTCCTACCCCACCTCCTCCCTTTCCATCCCCTCTCGCTCGTCTCCCTATCTTCCCTCTCTCTTCCTCTTCCCCTCTCTTTTCCCCCCGTCACTATCTCACCCACCCTCCCTCTAGCCTCTCTCTCTCTTCCCCCTCTCTCCCACCTCACTCTGTCTTCTCTCTCTCTCCCCTCCACCTCTCTCCTCTCTCTCCCCTCCCCTACCCCCCCCCCCCCCATGCCTCTCCCTCCTCTCTCTCCCAATCTCTCCCCCCCCTCTGGCTCTCCCACCCCCTTCTATCTCCTATCCCCTCTCCTTCTCTCCCCTCTCTCTCCCCCCCCTCTCTCTCTCTCTTCCACCCCCTGTCCCCTCCCCCTCTAAACTCTCCCTTTGACAGTCTCTGTGCCGAATCTTTGTTTTTGGTCCACGTCCTCCAGAGTTGCTGCCTGACCCGCTGATTTACTCCAGCACTTTGTATTATTTCGTTTGGAGATACAGCATGGAACCAGGCCCTTCGGCCCACCGAGTCCGTGCCGAGCAGCGATCGCCCGGACACACACTAGTTCTGTGTTTAGTTTAGAGATACAGCACGGAAAGAGGCCCTTCGGCCAACTGAGTCTGCGTCGACCAGCGATCCCCTCACACTAACACATTCCTTCACATACTAGGGGACAATTTATATTTGTTTTACCGAAACCAATTAACCTACAAACCCGCTCGTCTTTGGAGTGTGGGAGGAAATCGGAGCGCCCGGCCAAAACCCACGCAGGTCACGGGGAGAACGTGCAAATTCCGTACAGACAGCACCCGTGGTCAGGATCGAACCCGCATATCTGGCGCTGTGAGGTGGCAACTGTACCGCTACGCCACCATGACCAACCTGTTCTCCAGAGATGCTGCCTGACCCGCTGTGTTACTCCTGCACTTTGTGTCTTTTTTTGCAATCCGGCATCTGCAGTTTTACCCTCCTTCTCTCAGTTCAGTTGAGTTTATGGTCACGTGTACCGAGGTACAGTGAAAAGCTTTCTTGTCGTCTGCTATCCAGTCAGCGGAAAGACAGTACATGATTACAATCCAGCCGTCCACAGTGTACATATACAGGATAAAGCGAATAACGTTTAGTGCAAGGTCAAGCCCGATTAAAGATAGGTCGAGGGTCTCCAATGAGGTGGATAGGATGTCAGGACCGCTCTCTAATTGGTGAGAGGATGGATCAGTTGCCTGATAACAGAAGTTGGGAGGTCACGTTGCAGTTCTACAAGAAGTTGGTGAGGCCGCATTTAAAGTATTGTGTACAGTTCTGAGCACGGTGTTACAGGAAGAATGTCGTTAAGCTGGAAAAGGTTCAGAGAAGATTTACAATGATGTTGCCGGGACTCGAGGGGCCTGAGCTGCAGGGAGAGGTTGGTTCAGATTGGGACTCTATTCCTTGGAGCACAGGAACATGAGGGGCGATCTTATAGAGGTGTACACAATCACCAAGGGAATAGATCGGGTAGACAGACGCACAGAGTCTCTTGCCCAGAGTAGGGGAATCGAGGACCAGAGGACACATGTTCAAGGTGAAGGTGAAAAAATTTAATAGGAATCTGAAGGGCAACTTTTTCCACACAGAGGTTGGTGGGTGTATGGAACGAGTTGCCAGAGGAGGTAGTTGAGGCTGGGACTATCCCGACGTTTAAGAAACCGTTAGATAGGTACATGGACAGGACAGGCTTGGAGGGATATGGGCCAAACATGGGCAGGTGGGACTCGTGTAGATGGGGCATGTTGGCCAGTCTGGGCAAGTTGGGTCGAATGGCCTGTATCCGCGCTGTATCATTCTATGACAAAGGTTGATCAAGTAATGGAGATTTTAAGGATTGGTTTGTGGGATGGGAACTGCAGATGCTGGTTTACACCGAAGATAGACACAAAGTCTTGGAGCAACTCAGCGGGCGAGGCAGCATCTCTGTGGAGAACGTGGACAGGTACAAAGTGCTGGAGTAACTCAACGGGTCAGGCAGCATCTCTGGAGGGATGGAAGGGGTGACGTTGCAGGTCAAGTCCGTTCTTCAGGAGATTAGTTTTTGGAAGAGAAGAAGAAATGGTTGAATCTGTGAGTTATTTAGTGTTTCGAAATTTCTTGAAGGTTCTTTGCTGTGTCAGTTTTCAGGTCTCTGACCAAAACATTCTTGTTGCAATTAAGCCTGACCACCAATTTCAAAACCCTCTGTGTCGGAAGGAACTGCAGATGCTGGTATACACCCGAGAAATGTACAAATTGCTGGAGTAACTCAGCGGGTCAGCCATGTAGCATCTCTGTGGAGAATGTGGACAGGTACAAAGTGCTGGAGTAACTCAGCAGGTCAGGCAGCATCTCTGTGGAGAACGTGGACAGGTACAGATTTTATGGGATGTCCTGTCTAACACATTTATGGGATGTCTTGTCATTTCCCAGGCATTATTTCCCATACGGTACCGCCCTTATCCCGTACTTGACCGCTCCTTCTCGGGTCGAGGGGACTATTCGGTTGGAGCGCCGTGTCTGGCCCCGCCTCGCCCGTCCCTGAAGTAGTGCAGCCCATGGAGTGTAGCAGCAGCAGCGCCTCGCCCGTGGCCCCGTCGGTCGGTCGGTCGGCAGCCCGGCAGGTCCGACCTTCGGACCTTCGCTGACCGCCGACACCACGTCCACCCCTCCTTCTCATGGGCCGATCGTCGGTTCAAGAGTTGGACGGGGCGCCAGACATTGCCCCCCCCCCCCGGCCAAAACTCCTCAGCTGGCCCTTTGTGTACAGTCCAGCACCCGGGCCAACTCATCATTCACCCAGCCACGGCCGAGTCGATCAACGAATTGCCGTGAGGAATTTGTCCCGTATTTTGACCTTTTTTCCCTTATTTAGGAGTGACAACGTTGGCTACCATAGCTGTGATGTTTCAAGAGTCTTTATTGACTCACGCCAGTCCCAAGATAGTTGGTGATAGACGCACGATGGCTTTATAGAGGCAACAATTCCTGCCTTCCCTTTTCATCCAGTTTAGTTAATGTCCCGTGTAGCGAGGTACAGTGAACAGCGTTCTTGTTGCGTGCTATCCAGTCAGCGAAAAGACTGCATACAGGATAAAGGGAATAACGTTTAGTGCAAGGTATAGGCATTCGTGAGGCTACATGTAAAGTATTATGTTCAGTTCTGGGCACTGTGTTATAAGGAAATAAATTTAGTTTGGTTCAGTTCATGTTAGATCAGAGATACAGCGCGGAAAACGGCCCTTCGGCCCTTCATGCCCCTGTAGTATAGGCCTGTACTCGCTGGAGTTTAGAAGAATGAGGGGGGGGGGGATCATTGAAATTATACATTATTTCATACATAGACTAGTGAAAGGCATGGATAGAGTGGATGTGGAGGATGTTTCCACTAGTGGGAGAGTCTAGGACCAGAGGGCACAGCCTCAGGATGAAAGGACGTTCCTTTTGGAATGAGATGAGGAGGAATTTCTTCAGCCAGTGGGTGGTGAATCTGTGGGATTCTTTGCTACAGACGGCAGTGGAGACCACAAGTCAGTGGTTATTTTTAAACCAGAGGTAGATGGATAGATTCTCGATTAGTACGGGTGTCAGGGGTTAATGGGAAATTGCGGGAGAATGGGGTTAGGAGGGAGAGATAGATCAGCCATGATTGAATGGCACAGTAGACTTGATGGGCCGAATGGCCTAAATCTGCACCAGAAGGCTGTGGAGGCCACAAGTCAGTGGATACATTAACGTCCAGTATGCTCAGTAACGTCCGATCAAAGAGAGTCCGAGGATCTCCAATGAGGTGGATGGGAGGTCAGGACCGCTCCCTAGTTGGTGAGAGGACGGTTCCGTTGCCTGATAACAGCCGGGAAGAAACAGTTTCTGAATCTGGAGGTGTATGTGCGTTTTCACACTTCTGAAACTCTTGCCCGATTGGAGAGACAATAGACAATAGTTGCAGGAGGAAGCCATTCGCCCTTCGAGCCAACGCAGCCATTCGCTGTGATGATGGCTGATCATCCACAATCATTTACCCGTTCCTGCCTTCTCCCCATATCCCCTGACTCCGCTATCGTTAAGAGCTCTAACTCTCTCTTGAAAGTATCAAGAGTACCTGCCTCCACCGGCCTCTTAGGCAGAGAATTCCACACTCACAACTTTCTGTGAGAAAGTGTTTCCTCGTCTCCGTTCTAAATGGCTTACCCCTTATTCTTAAACTGTGGCCCCTGGTTCTGGACTCCCCCAACAACGGGAACATGTTTCGTGCCTCTAGCCATATAACCATATAACCATATAACAATTACAGCACGGAAACAGGCCATCTCGGCCCTACAAGTCCATGCCGAACAAATTATTTTTCCCCTTAGTCCCACCTGCCTGCACTCATACTAGCGTCCAAACCCTTAATAATCTTATATGTTTCAATAAGATCACCTCTCATCTTTCTAAACTCCAGAGTGTACACGCCCAGCCGCTCCATTCTCTTAACATATGACAGTCCCGCCATCCCGGGAATTAACCTTGTTAGGGAGGAGAGGGGGTGAGCGGGGGTCAGACTAGTCCGCGATTATGCTGCTGGCCTTGCCGAGGCAGCTTGAAGTGCAGCTTGAGTTAGAGAAGCGTTTTGTAGACTTGATTACCACTAAAGTGTGGGGAAAATATTACACAAGACTTGCCAGAAACCTGTTATGTTACCTGCATTTGGTTTGTGTTCTTCTGAGATATAAAGAGATTTCATCTGAACCCAGAGATGACTTCCCTCTCTGCAGAAGAGTTTGTCCCTGCAAGATATCCTTCTGAAACTCTGTACAGACAGCACCCGTGGTCGGGATGGCACCCGCGTCTCCGGCTCTATGAGGCAGCAGCTCTACCCGCTGCACCACCGTGCCATCCAACTGCAATATGGAGATCTGGGATGAATCCAGTCGGGAAAAAGAGACATCTTCGTGAACCAGAGCCAACATCGATCGGTAAGTTAGAAAAGCCGTTTCATATCTCATGGACTTCATTGAAAATCACTAAATAGTGAGAGGCCTGTATGGAGTGGATGTGGAGAGCATGTTTCCACTAGTGGGAGAGTCCAGGACCAGAGGGCACAGTCTCAGAATTAAAGGACGTTCCCTTAGGAAGGAGATGAGGGGGAATTTCTTTTAGCCAGAGGGTGGTGCATCTGTAGGATCCTTTGCCACAGACGGCGGTAGAAGCCACAAGTGAGTGGATATATTTAAGGTTGTAGTAGATAGATTCTTAAAATAAATAATAGATTAAGTAAGAAGTGCACATGCTGGGAAAATCGAAGGTAGACAAATGCTGGAGAAGCTCAGCGGGTGAGGCAGCATCTATGGAGCGAAGGAATATGTGACGTTTCGGGTCGAGACCTTTCTTCAGACCGATGTGGGGGGGGGGGGGGGGTCAGGAAGAAGAAAGGAAGATGCGGAAACAGTGGGCTGTAAGAGAGCTGGGAAGGGGAGGGGAAGGAGGGAGAAAGCCGGGACTATCTGATATTGGATAAGTCAATGTTCATACCGCTACGATGTGAACTACCCAAGCAAAATATGAGATGCTGCTCCTCCTATTTGCGGTGGGACTAACTCATGGAGGAGGCCCAGGACTGAAAGGTCGGATTGGGAATGGGAGGGGGTGTTGAAGTGCTGATCCACCGGGAGATCGATTCTTGATTAGTACGGTTGTCAGGGGTAATGGGGAGTAGGCAGGAGAATGGGTTTGAGAGGGAGAGATTGATTGGCCATGATTTAAATGCAGAATGGCCTAAACATTCTGCTAGAATGTATGACTACTTTCGAAGTTGGTGTTAAGATAAGTTCTGGGTTCAGTGTTTGTGAAGTCTATTACTCATGTTATGTAGGAGGTTTCTACAAGATAAAGGGGAACTGAACATACAGCCAACAGCCACGTCAACCGAAAACTAGTTCCCAACATTTTGCTTTCTTGAGATCAACTGTAGCTTTAGACTTGAGAGATACGGCGTGGAAACAGGCCCTTCGGCCCATCACGTCCGTGCCGACCAGCGATCGCCCGTTCACACACTAGTTTAGTTTAGAGATACAGCGCGGAAACAGGCCTTTCGGCCCACCGAGTCCGTGCCGACCTGCGATCTCCGCACACTAACACTATCCTACACACACACACACACACACACTACGGAACCCGCACGTCTTTTGAGTGTGGGAGCAAACCGGAGCACCAGGAGAAACCCCACGCAGGTCACGGGGAGAAGGTGCAAACTCCGTACAGACAGCATCCATGATCGGGATGGAACCCGGGTCTCTGGCGCTGTGAGGCAGCAGCTCTACACGATGCACCACCGTGACCGTCCTGGGTAGTTGGGAGGGAGGGTGGGGGGTTGTACAAGTAAAAAGAAAACTCTTGTTTCTTGAGAGGAAGTGGAAGTGGCTTCCATGTGGTTCAAACAGGATGTGTTGGTTGGTGACATTTAAGCCTAGGAAATGTGAATTTATTCACCAGTTCCACTCCATCGCCTTCCATCCGTCTCGTTCCTGAGGTTTTTATCACCAATGTGAACGGTATGGTTCTGGGAGGGAGAGACGGAGAGAGAGAGAGAGAGAGAGAGAGAGAGAGAGAGAGAGAGAGAGAGAGAGAGAGAGAGAGAGAGAGAGAGGGAGAGAGAGAGAGAGAGAGAGAGAGAGAGAGAGAGAGAGAGAGAGAGAGGGAGAGAGAGAGAGAGAGAGAGAGAGAGAGCGGGGGAGAGAGAGAGAGAGAGAGAGGAAGAGAGAGAGAGAGAGAGAGAGAGAGAGAGAGAGGAGAGAGAGAGAGAGAGAGAGAGAGAGAGAGAGAGAGAGGAAGAGAGAGAGAGAGGCCCTTCAGAGCACAAAGTATGTGAAGGATATTTAATATAAAAGGGCTGTTTAAAGTTCACAAGCTGAACGAATTTGAAGGAAAAGTGAAGAATTATAATGAAAATGTTCCCAACAACTGGCACCATTACGGGGGAGCACATGGTATTTTTGATAACCAATTCGACAGATTTTTGCGTGCTCAATTCATGGATCAAAGATGCAAAAGATGGGTCTTCAAGTGAAGCTTTGACTAAGTCAAACCCTATTTTAAAATAATTTCTAATTAAAAAGAATCTGCAGATGCTGTAATCGAGTTCATGTGGAAGAATAAGCAACGGTTAAACAGGCCAATTTATTTCATTTGAGGTGAAAATACAATTTGTCCAATTTAAACTAGTTTGGCTGACCCATGGTTATTTGCCCAGCCTCAAAGATTCACGTTATCTCACCCCACCGACAAAAAAGCATGATTAGTCAAAACGGAATAGGGTATTCTACAAAGGCATCGTTTAAGACTCGGCTGAATCCAGCATTCCTAAAGCACTACCATGTTTATCTTGTTTAAGAAAGAACCGCAGATGCTGGAAAAATCGAAGGTTGACAAAAATGCTTGAGAAACTCAGCGGATGAGGCAGCATGCATCTAGACGCTGCCTCGCCTGCTGAATTTCTCCAGCATTTTTGTCTACCATAATTAATTCACTCCCTTCACCCAGGAGGTGGGTATATGGAACAAGCTGCCAGAGGAGGTAGTGGAGACTGGTACAATGGCATTTAGAAGATACTAGACAAAGTGGGACAGACAGGCTGGCGGCTGAGAAACTTAAAAAAATGTGCAAAAAACAGGTGACAGACTGTAAGTTAAAAAGGGGGGGGGGAGAGGATGGACTGAATGGATTATTGGGCTGGCAGTTCAGTCAATTACGGCTGGTGGGCTGGCAGTTCACTAACTCACGGCTCGTGGGCTGGCAGAGCAGTCACTCACGCCTGGTACGAGGGCAGTTCTTTCAGTCACCCCACCTACCTTCACCACCCCCACTCTGCTACTTGCCATCCCCCTCCCACACACACATTCAGTGCATCGCCCCAAAACCTTCTCCCATGCACTCTCAGTGGCTCTCCCACAGAACAGCCAATCCTGCCTATTAGGTTCCGATTATGACGAAGAACACAGTTTAAGTTTAAAATGTGAAAACAATTTTTGGAAGCTATATTGGAATTGATTGAAATAAATAAAGGATTTGTGGTAAAAATATCATTTTCATAGCATTTATTCGACCTATTAAAGACATCGGCAGCGTTTTCCAGAATTTAATTAGATTGTTTAATTTCTTCAGTAAGGGGCTATAATTAGCATTAAACATACCGTGATAATTTCTAGTGATTTCAATTCCTAAGTATTTAAATTTTTCTGTAGCTATTTTAAAGGGGAATTTCAAAAGATGCGTTGAGTCTTTCGGTTTTATTGACATAATTTCACCTTTGTTCCAGTTTATTTTGTATCCTGAGAAAGATCCGAAATACTCGATTAGGTTTAATATGTTTGGTATACTGATTTGGGGTTTTGTGATATATAGTAATACATCGTCTTCGTATAAGGATATTTTGTTATTTGAATATTTTGTATTATACCCATAGATACCCATTACTTGGTTTATACTCTCTAGAATTTAGGAGATTGAGAGGGGATCTTATAGAAACTTACAACATTCTTAAGGGGTTGGACAGGCTAGATGCAGGAAGATTGTTCCCGATGTTAGGGAAGTCCAGGACAAGGGGTCACAGCTTAAGTATAAGGGGGAAATTCTTTAAAACCGAGATGAGAAGAACTTTTTTCACCCAGAGAGTGGTGAATCTCTGGAACTCTCTGCCACAGAGGGTAGTTGAGGCCAGTTCATTGGCTATATTTAAGAGGGAGTTAGATGTGGCCCTTGTGGCTAAGGGGATTAGGGGGTATGGAGACAAGGCAGGTACGGGATACTGAGTTGGATGATCAGCCATGATCATATTGAATGGCGGTGCAGGCTCGAAGGGCCGAATGGCCTACTCCTGCACCTAATTTCTATGTTTCTATGTTTCTAGATGTCAGGATGTGTTCTAATTTTATCAGCTAAAGGTTCAATTACCAGAGCGAATAATAGCGGTGATAATGAACACCCTTGTCAATTGCCCCTTGTTAATTGGAATTTCGTAGATAATATATTATTAGTTAATATTCTGGCCGTGGGTTTGTAATATAATAATTTTATCCATGCGATGAAGCTCTCTCCCATTTGAAATTTTTGCAATACTTTAAACATATAATCCCATTCTACTTGATCAAACGCTTTTTCTGCGTCCAATGACATGATAGATAACTCTTGTTCTTGAGATTTGTGAGAGTGCATTATGTTAAGCAGACGTCTCAGGTTATTAAATGAATGTCTCTTAGGTATAAATCCCGTCTGATCCTTATTTATTAATTTACTGACATATTGACAGTCTTCTAGCTAGTATTTTCGCTAATAGTTTTTGATCAGTATTAACAATGCAATAGCTCTGTATGATCCTGGTTCTTCTATATCTTTATCTTTTTTAAGTATTAGTGAGAACGTTGATTCTGCTAGTGTTTCGGGTAAGGTTTGTTCTTTAAAAGCAAATGTATACATTTTCTGTAGACGTGGGGTCACTGTATCGTAAAAACATTTATAAAATTCATTACTGAATCCCTCTGGTCCTGGTGATTTTTCCGTTCTTAAGTGTGTTTATTGTGTCTTCTATTTCCTTAGCTGTAATTTGTGCTCCCAGTTCCTCTTGTTCTTTCAATTCTAATTTTGGGAGGTTACAATCGTTCAAAAATTCTGATGCTTTGTTATTGTCTATTAGCGTTTTCGATGTGTATAAGTTCTTATAATATTGAGCAAATATTTTATTGATATCCTTAGGTAGTGTTAATAATTCCCCTCTATCTGATTTAATCTTTAAAATTGCATGATCTTTTTCCAGTTTTTTTCAGGTTGCGGGCCAAAAGTTTATGGGGTTTATCCCCAAATTCAAACATTCTTGTTTGGTAATTTGGAATAATCTTATAATCTTCTCTGATAGTAATTTATTCATCTTAAATTTCAGAATTAAAATTTCATTATGTTTATCCATAGTTGGATCTTTAGCATTATCTATATCTAGTTGTCTGATTTGTTCTTCTAATTGTCTTTGTTCATTTTTATTATTTTTGTTTTGAAAAGCTTGATACGAGATAATGACTCCTCTAATAAATGCTTTGAAGGATTCCCATAATAAAGTAGGCGAAATATCTGGTGTATCATTTATCTCAAAAAATAGATCCATTTGTTTTTTTAGATATATACTCCCTTGTGGGTCTTTCAAAATTTGCGAGTTAAACCTCCAGAACGATTTGTTCGTAGAGATTCCTTCCAGTTTTAAAACAAAAGATAGCGGGGAATGATCTGAAATCGTTTGGTGTGGTATTTACGGTTAAGAGTATAAGGGATTAGTTTTGAATCCACTAGGAAATAGTCTATACGTGAGTATGTTTTATGCACCATTGAATAAAACGAGTATTCCCTTCCAGTCGGGTTCGCGATCCTCCAAACGTCTGCTATATTTGTATTTTTATATATGTATTTAAGAGTTCACTAGTTTTAGATTTCATATTACCTCTTTGTTTTTGCGTCGATTTATCTAAATACGGATCTAAAGCACAGTTGAAGTCTCCTCCAATTATAACATTTTGATAGTTAGATTCTGCGATTTTATTCAGAATTTTAATTAAAAATTGAGGATTGTCAAAATTGGGCGCATATATGTTTACCAAGGTGATTGGCGTAGCATAAATCTCTCCTGTGACTATAAGGTATCTCCCTTCCTTATCTGATATAATATTCTTTGATTTGAATGGTGTTCCTTTGCGAATAATAATTGCGGTGCCTCTGGATTTCGATGTGTATGAGGAGTGAAATGTTTGGCCTATCCATTTCGCCCTCAATCTCATCTGGTCTTGATGTTTAAGGTGGGTTTCTTGTAGAAAAGAAATGTCCGCGTTATATGATTTCAACTGAGCTAGTATTTTGCCCCTTTTAATTGGTTCATTAATACCCCTTATATTCCAGCTACATAGTGTGATTCCTCCCATTTTCTTTTGTTTATCATCTTGCATTTTCTCTGATTTTAGTACCTTTATTTATTACGGTGCATCCGTAGCTCAGGACTCTGGATAGTTGGGGGGCGTTTATATTATTAACTTCCTTGGTATATCCCTTTTGCGATTTTCCTTGAGAAAAAAAACAGATAATAGTGACATATTGTGATAAAAAAAAATTGACAGATAAAATTACAGTGTCTGGAGTGTTCGACACTGTAATGCGTGTCCCACACGTCTGTGGGGTCCGACATTTATTCGACTTCCGAAATTGATGATGTACTGTTTTCAAAAAATTAGACTCAGACATCACAAATTTTATATGGGATAATAAATCCCACAGAATACAAAGAGCACACCTCAGTAAACCAAAAGAGATGGGTGGTCTAGCGCTCCCTAACTTTATGTACTATAATTGGGCGGTAAATATTAAAAATATGATTCACCTGCTGGACAACTCGGCCCAGCAGGTGGGCTGGATTATAATGGAGAGAGAGGACTGCGCTCCTGGTAATACAGGAGCGACTCTCCTCTCACCAACGAATTTGAGTAACAAACATTATAATAAAAATCCAACGATACATAGTACAATTAGAACTTGGAAACAAATAAAACAGAACTTAAAATTAAGAAATCTATCTCTGCTAATGCCAATAGCCAATAACCCTTCGTTTAAACCCTCAATTATAGATAAATCATTTACACAATGGGAAAGAACGGGAATCAAAACGCTCGGAGACCTGTATGAATTAGGGAAATTATTACCATTTCAACAATTACAACTGAAATATAACTTGAAAAATAATCAATATTTTAAATATCTTCAAATCCGTGAGTATCTGAAAAAATATACAAAAGACTATTATAATATGCCCCCAGACTTATTATATGAAGCTATGAAGATAAAGGCTGAATCAGCAAATCTAATATCATATTTATATAATATTATATTGAATATAGAAATACCTACAACAGATAATATTAGAAGAGACTGGGAACAAGAATTAGCTATAACAATTTCAAAAGAGAGCTGGGATAAACACTTATTATATGTGCATAAATGCTCGATCAACGTACGACATACTCTAATCCAATATAAAACATTACATAGACTATATTATTCAAAAACTAAAATAAATAAACTTTTCCCCAATGTCTCACCCATTTCTGATAAATGTCAGTTACAAGAAGCTAATATAGCGCACTCTTTGGTTTTCTGTATAAAAATCCAAAAATTCTGGAACGAAATATTTGAAATCTTCACAAAATTATTTAAAACAAAACTACTACCCAAAGTAGAATGGATCATTTTTGGAATATCGGAAGGTAACCCAGAATTAAATATGTTTCAAAAGAATTTACTTAATTATGGGCTAATAATCGGAAAAAAGCTTATACTTAAATTTTGGAAAAATGCTCCAATACGAACAACAAAAATGTGGATTTCAAACATGTTCGAGACACTACACTTGGAAGAGATGAGACTCCTCCTAGCAGGCAAAGCAGATCACTTCCAAAAGACGTGGTCTGCATTTGTGGAACTATTACAAGCATAAGGTGCAATAATAAGTTATAACATAAAGGCTACCAAGACCTGGAAACGGGGGGTATAAAATACATTTTTAATAAAAACACGGTTGGTATATCCTTTTTTGCGGAGTTTTGTGTTACAATAGAGCGATTGATTTTTCTTTCTTCTTTTTTTTTCTTTTCTTTCTAGGGTCTTATTTCTTTTCTTTGCTTCCTTCTCTAATTCCTTCCCTAAGGGGTTCTCTTTCCCCAACACTTTCCTGCATCTTCACGATTCTTGCTTACTTTCCTTACTTATTTTATTTCTATCTTTTATAAAGCTCAAAAAATGAAGTGGTACAACATAATGTAATAAGGTATATGCGATGTATTAATGTGATTTACTGTACTGCTAATAAAAATAAAATTAAAAAAAAAAAAAGTTTAAAATGTGAATGACTATTAAAATGTAAGAACAATTTAAATGTTAAAGATGAGAATTATTACGTTCTTTCTTGTTGTGTATTGCAGCTCACTGCCTCTTGATGACTATTTCCTGTTGATAAAAAGAGACAATTTTAATATGGAGAAAGTCAGCGGCCAAATTTTACGATAGAAAATCTGAGAATTTATCTCAAAAGTCATCATTCAACAAAGCACGCTGTTAATGACAACATTCTTGGTCGATTATACATCCTTCAGGAAACCTTTGACATTTACATTCATCTTTCAATCAAAAGGCTTAGTGTTGCTGAAGACATCTGGAAGAGATCTGTCCACCGCTTCAAAGCTTTGTCTCCTAATCATTGGACATTCATCCCTAACAATGACTCACTTGCCTCATGAAATGTGCCGTCTTAGAGTTCTTCTCGATGTTGCACAATGTATCCTCGGCCACTTGGATGGGTATCTTGAATCGAGAATGTGTAGTTCTTCCACCAGGAATTAATGTAGCTGCTATCCCATAGGATACTAACGCAATAGCCACATCACCTTGACCTCTAACTTTTCCTGACATGATGCTGAAAAAGCAGCCTAAAGACAATTTCAGTTGAGAATGAACACTGAAGATTTTGTGCAAACATTTTTTCGAGGTGAGGGCTGTCAGGGTGGGGTGGGGTGGCAAATATCATGCAGCCAAGGGAGGGGCACAGCTTCAGGCGGGGACTCTCTTGAGCCTGTGTCTGATCAGATTCCCTTCTCTTCTCAAAGAATGGTCGACACAGGAAAATAGCTGCCATATGTGGACCCTGCCCTCCTCTCAACAGCCTAATCTCCCAATTTATACACGGATCTCGCACCCTTCTCAACGATTTAATCCACATGTCTTAGGTTAGCCGGGAAGTGGTGTTGGGTAAATTGAATGGATTAAAGGCCGATAAATCCCCAGGGCCAGATAGGCTGCATCCCAGAGTACTTAAGGAAGTAGCTCCAGAAATAGTGGATGCATTAGTAATAATCTTTCAAAACTCTTTAGATTCTGCAGTAGTTCCTGAGGATTGGCGGGTAGCAAACGTAACCCCACTTTTTAGAATGGAGGTAGAGAGAAAACGGGGAATTACAGACCAGTTAGTCTAACATCGGTGTGGGGAAACTGCTAGAGTCGGTTATTAAAGATGGGATAGCAGCACATTTGGAAAGTGGTGAAATCATTGGACAAAGTCAGCATGGATTTACGAAAGGTAAATCATGTGTGACGAATCTTATAGAATTTTTCGAGGATGTAACTAGTAGCGTGGACAGGGGAGAACCAGTGGATGTGGTGTATCTGGACTTCCAGAAGGCTTTCGACAAGGTCCCACATAAGAGATTAGTATACACACTTAAAGTACACGGCATTGGGGGTTCAGTATTGATGTGGATAGAGAACTGCTGGCAAACAGGAAGCAAAGAGTAGGAGTAAACGGGTCCTTTTCACAATGGCAGGCAGTGACTAGTGGGGTACCGCAAGGCTCAGTGCTGGGACCCCAGCTATTTACAATATATATTAATGATCTGGATGAGGGAATTGAAGGCAATATCTCCAAGTTTGCGGATGACACTAAGCTGGGGGGCAGTGTTAGCTGTGAGGAGGAGGATGCTAGGAGACTGCAAGGTGACTTGGATAGGCTGGGTGAGTGGGCAAATGTTTGGCAGATGCAGTATAATGTGGATAAATGTGAGGTTATCCATTTTGGTGGGAAAACAGGAAAGCAGACAATTATCTAAATGGTGGCCGACTAGGAAACGGGGAGATGCAGCGATACCTGGGTGTCATGGTACACCAGTCATTGAAAGTAGGCATGCAGGTGCAGCAGGCAGTGAAGAAAGCGAATGGTATGTTAGCTTTCATAGCAAAATGATGTTAGTATAGGGGCAGGGAGGTTCTACTGCAGTTGTACATGGTCTTGGTGAGACCACACCTGGAGTATTGCGTACAGTTTTGGTCTCCAAATCTGAGGAAGGACATTATTGCCATAGATGGATTGCATAGAAGGTTCACCAGACTGATTCCTGGGATGTCAGGGCTGTCTTATGAAGAAAGACTGGATAGACTTGGTTTATACTCTCTAGAATTTAGGAGATTGAGAGGGGATCTTATAGAAACTTATAAAATTCTTAAGGGGTTGGACAGGCTAGATGCAGGAAGATTGTTCCCGATGTTGGGGGAAGTCCAGGCCAAGGGGTCACAGCTTAAGGATAAGGGGGAAATCCTTTAAAACCGAGATGAGAAGAACTTTTTTCACACAGAGAGTGGTGAATCTCTGGAACTCTCTGCCACAGAGGATAGTTGAGGCCAGTTCATTGGCTATATTTTAGAGGGAGTTAGATGTGGCCCTTGTGGCTAAGCGGATCAGGGGGTATGGAGAGAAGGCAGGTACGGGATACCGAGTTGGATGATCAACCATGATCATATTGAATGGCGGTGCAGGCTCGAAGGGCCGAATGGCCTACTCCTGCACCTAATTTCTATGTTCTATGTTCTATGTTCTATGTTCTATGTAGCTCAGTCTAGATAGCTCACTAGCTTTCCACACATTTACCTCAGTCTAGCCTGCTATCTAGTATGTAGCTCAGTCTAGCTAGATATCTAGCTATTCGGTATGTAGCCATCTGGCTAACAATCTCGCTATCCAGTATGTAGCTCAGTCTAGTTAGCTACCTAACTTTCCAGATAATCCACGTTCAATTCACTTTATTTTGCAGTTTTAGTCAGTCCTGTGCCCTGGTTGTGGGAGAGTGTCTTTTGTAATGTTGGAGGTAGAGGGTAAAATTATTTCTAGGTCCCTACCTGGTCGGTGTGGCAGTTTTTTCTCCGGGCTGCCCCGTCGACCCGTCCTCGTGGCCTACCAGCGAGCGTTGTGCGCCGTTTCCTGGCGGGGACCGCCCAGCACCTCGGCTTCAGTGGCGGCACATCGTTGGAGCGCTATCGTGGAGCGGAGCGGAGCGGGCGATGCCTTGCATGGGTCGCAGCGCTGGATCGACGAGCTGGAGCTCCGGTGAGCTGTGACCGCCGAGATCAACACCTCCGGGCTGCGGGTCTGCAGTGCGGAGCAGGCGGCGCCGACTTTAACATCGGGAGCCTGGGAGCTCCTAACCGGCGCGACCTTGTCGGCTTCGGAAGCCGCGGTCACCAGTTAGGAGGCGGCCGTTCCAGGTGGCCCAGCCGCTGAAAGGACTTTCCCGACGCCGGGTCAACAGCACCCGGCCAGAACGGCCAGGAATATCGGGCCTCCGTAGAGGCAATAGCGGAGGCCTCAATAGACCTGACTTTGGGAGAACTGGGGATGGGGACTGGACATTGTGCCTTCCCCCACAGTGGTATCCATTGTGGGGGGATGATTTTTTGTGTGTAATGTGAATTATGTTAGTTTGTGTCCAAGATGGCTGTCGGGAGGGAGAGTGGATGTTGGCGCGCTTTTGCTGGCGCTGCTCACTCTTCACATTGTGTTTTTGATTTTTTTTGTCTTTGGAGCGAATTCTGTCTTTAATGTGTGTATTGGTGATGTCCTTAATATTTATTTTACTCCGACTATATGTTTTTTCTCTTTTGTTAATTTCTGTAAGGTGTCTTTGAGACTTTTAAAGGCGCCCATAAATAAAATGTATTATTATTATTATTATTATTATTATTATTATTATTATTATTATTATTATTATTATTATTATTATTATTATTATTATTATTATTAGTAGTAGTATTATTACCTACCTTTTTCTAGCTAGCATTCTCGCTATCCAGTATATAGCTCAGTCTAGCTAGCCATCCAGCTATCCAGTCTTGCGGTCCAGTATCTGTCTTGCGAGCTATCTAGCTATCTAGTATTTAGCTCAGTCTAGACAGCTACCTCGCAATCCAATATGTAGCCATTTATGTAGCTATCTAGCTATCCAGTATGTAGCTCAGTCTATCTATCTATCTATCTCTATCTATCTATCTATCTATCTATCTATCTATCTATCTATCTATCTATCTATCTATCTATCTATCTATCTATCTATCTATCTATCTATCTATCTATCTATCTATCTATCTATCTATCTATCTATCTATCTAGTAGCTCACTGGCTAGCTACCTAGCTATCAATGTTTGTTGCCCAGTCTAGGCTAGATGGTTACATGGTAAGATAGCTATCCAGTATGTAGCTATCTAGATGGCTACCTAGTTATCATGTATATTGCTCAGTCTAGCTAGCTACCTAGCTCTCCAGTATATAGCAATCTAGCTATTCATCTCGCTACCCTGTATGTAGCTCATTCTAGACTAGATGGTTAGATGGTTAGATAGGTATCCAGTATGTGGCCATCGAGCTAGCTGCCTAGCTATCCATTATGTAACTGTCTAGCTAGCTACCTAGCTAACCAGATATGTACCTCAGTCGAGCGAACTATCTAGCTATCTAGTGTGTAGTTCTATGTAGCTAGCGATCTAGCTATCCAATATGTCTAGCTATCCAATATGTCTAGCTAGCTCATCTTAGCTAGACATCTAGCTATCTCGTATATAGCTCAGTCTGGCTGGCTACCTAGCGATACAGTACGTAGCTCAATCTAGCTCTATGTTTAGCTATCCAGTAAGTAGCCATGTAGTTAGCAATCTATCCATCCAGGAGGGTAGCCCAGTCTACCTTCCTACCTAGCTATCCTGGTTACCTCAGTCTATCAGGTCATCTAGCCATCCTTAATGTAGCCCAGTCTAGTTATTTAACTAACTATCCAATATGTAGCCATCTAGCTAGCTATCTAGCTGTCCAGCAGGTAACCAGTCTAGCTATATAACCCAATGTACCTGGCTATCCAGTATGTAGCTAATTCTAGCAGGTCATCTAGCCATCCTTAATGAAGTTCTGTCTGGCTAGCTGCTTAGCTATCCAGCTGGACACAACATGCTCTGAAGAAGAGTCTCGTCCGAAACGTCGCCTATTCATTCGCTTCACACACACTGCCTCGTCCACTGAATGCCTCCAGCTTGTTTCGTCCACTTTCGATGTTTCCAGCATCTGCAATTCCTTATTTAAAATAGCTATCCAGGTATGTCGCCCAGTCTAGGCTAGAAGGTAAGATGGTTACATAGCTATCGAGTATGTAGCCATCTAGCTAGCCGTCTAGCTATCAAGTATGTATCTCAGTCGAATTAGCTATCTAGCTTTCCAATATATAGCTATCTAGCAAGCTACCTAGCCATCCTGTATGTTGCTATCTAACTTGCTATCTAGTTATCCAAGAAGCTGTATCAGTCTAGCTAGCTACCTAGCTATCCAGTATGTAGCACATTCTAGCTCGCCATCTAGCCATTCTGTGTGCAGCTCAATGTGGCCAGCTACGTAGCCATTCTGGTAGATACACATTGCTCTGAAAAAGGGTCAGGATCCGAAACGTCACCTATTTCTCTTCATAAAACCTGTCTCACCCCCTGAGTTCCTAGACTAGATGATTAGATGGTTAGATAACTATCCAGTCAATATGTAGCCATATAGCTATCTACCTAGTTATCAGTCAAGGCTAGATGGTTAGATGGTTAGATATCCATTCCGTATGTATCCATCCAGTTAGCTATCTAGCTCCCCAGTAATTTCTCAATCTAGCTAGCTGATGCACTATCCAATATGTAGCTTTGTCAAGCTAGCCAACTAGCTATCCAGTGTGTAACTCAGTCGAGCTACACGCTGTGCTTTCCACGCGCTTCGTGTGGCGTCCCCGAGGTCGCCCGCCGCCGCCCTCCGCCAGGGAAGGCCGGCCCGCAACCCTCCTCTCTTCATCCCCTCATCGACTCATCCCCTCATCCCCTGTTCCTCTTCCCTCCTTCAACTCCCCCCGCCTTCCCGACTCTTTGTACCCCTCTCTCTTCCCCCTCTTTGACTCTTCTCCCCATCTCTCCCCCCTCCCTCGCCCTCTCTCTCTAACTCTCTCCCCTCTCTCTACCCTCTTTCACATCCCTCTCACCCCCCCTCTCTACCACCTCTTTCCCCCATTCCCCTTCCCTCTCTCTCTCTTTCTCTCTCTCTCTCCCCCCTCTCTCTCTCTCTCTCTCCCTCTCTCCCCTCTCCCTCTCTCTCCCCCCTCTCCCCCCCTCCCTCTCCCCCCCCCCTCTCCCCTCCTCTCTCCCCCTCTCTCCCCCTCTCCCCCCCTCCCCTCTCTCCTTCCCCTCCCCTCTCTCCCCTTCCTCCCCCCCCCCTCTCCCTCTCCCCTCCTCCCCCCCTCCCCCCCCTCCCGTCCCTCCTCTCCTGTTCTCCTCCCTCCCCTATCCCTCTTCCCTCTCCAACTCTCTAACTCTCCAACTCTCCCCCCATTCCCCACTCTCTCTCTCCCCCCTCTTCCTCTCTCCCCCCCCTCTCTGTCCCCTCTACTCCCTCTCTCTCACCCCCCCCCCCCTCCTCCTCCCCCTCCCCCCCCCTCTCCTCTCTCCTCCTCTCCTCTCTCCCCCCCCCCCTCCCCCCTCCTCCCCTCTCCCGCCCCACCTCCCCCCCCTCCTCCTCTCTCCCCCTCTCTCTCTCTCCCCCCCTCTCTCTCTCTCCCTCTCTCTCCCTCCCTCTCTCTTCTCTCTCTCTCCCTCTTCTCTCTCTCTTCTCTTGTCTCTCTCTCCCTCTCCCTCTCCTCCCCTCTCCTCTCCTCTCTCCCCCCCTCTCCTCCCCCCTCTCTCTCCTCCCCTCTCCCCCTCTCTCCCCCTCTCTCTCTCTCTCTCTCTCTCTCTCTCTCTCTCTCTCTCTCTCTCTCTCTCTCTCTCTCTCTCTCTCTCTCTCTCTCTCTCTCTCTCTCTCTCTCTCCTCTCTCTCTCTCTCTCTCCCCCTCTCTCTCTCCCTCTCCCTCCCCCTCTCTCTCTCCCCTCTATCCCTCTCTCTCTCCTCTCTCTCTCTCTCTCTTCCCCTCTCTCTCCCCCTCTCTCTCCTCCCTCTCTCTCTCCCTCCCTATCTCCCTCTCTCTCCCCCCCCCTCTCTCTCCCTCTCTCTCTCTCCTCTCTCTCTCTCCTCTCCTCTCTCCTCTCTCTCTCTCTCTCTTCTTCTCTCCCTCTGCCTTTCTCCCCCCTCTCTCTCTTTCCTCTCCTCTTCTCTCTCCCCTCCCCCCCTCTCCCTTTCCCTACCTCCTCTTCTCTCTTCCCCTCCTTCTCTCTCTCCCCTCTCTCTCCTCCCTCTCTCTCCCTCTCTCTCTCTCCTCTCTCTCTCTCTCCTCCTCTCTCTCTCTCCCCTCTCTCTCCTCTCTCTCTCTCTCCCTCCTCTCTCTCCCCCCCTCTCTCTCCTCCTCTCTCTCTCTCTCCCCCTCTCCCTGCTCTCTCTCTCTCTCCTCCTCTCTCTCTCTCTCTCCCTCTCCCTCTATCGCTGTCTCCATCGCTGCTCCTTTAGCGTTGCTCTTGTATCTCTCTCCTCCCCTCTCTCCTCTCCGTCTTCCACCTCTCACCCCTCTTCCCTCTCTTCCTGTCTCTCTCCCCCGCATGCTCTCCCTCCCCCCTCTCTCTCTCTCTCCTCTCTCTCTCACCCCCCTCTCTCCCTCTCTCCCTCTCCCTCTCCCCTTCCCTCCTCCCTCTCTCTCTCCCTCCCTCTCTCTCCTCCCTCTCTCCTCCTCTCTCTCTCGTTTCTTCTCTCTCTCTTTCTCTGCTCCTCTCACACTCCCTTCCTTCTCTCTCCTCCTCTCTCTCCCTCTCCCCTCTCCTCTCCCTCTCTCCCTCCTCTCCTTTTCCCCTTCACTCCCTCTCCTTTCTCCCTCCTTTTCTCCCTCTCTCCCTCCTCTCTCTTCTCCTTCCCCCTCTCTCTCTCCCTCTCCTCTCCCACTCTCTCTCCCCTCATACTTTACACCACACAGCTCCAAACTGATCTAAAACTCACTCTCTCCCCCCCCCTCCTCCCCCCCTCTCTCTCCCTCTCTCTCCTCTCACTCTATCTCTATATCTCTCTCCCCCCCCCTCCCTCCTCTCCTCTCTCCCTCCTCTCCCCTCCTCTCCCCCTCTCTCTCTCTCTCTCTCTCTCTCCTCCCCTCTCTCTCCCCTCTCCCCTCCTCTCCTCTCCTCTCTCTCTCTCCTCTCCCTCCCTCTCTCCCCTCCCTCCTCTCTCCTCCCCTCTCTCCTCTCCTCTCTCCTCTCCCTCTCCCCCTCTCTCTCCCTCTTCCCCCTCTCCCCTCCCCCTCTCTCCACTATGCCCCTTTCTCCCTCCTCCTCCCTCTTTCCCTCTCTCCCTCTCTCTTCCCTTCCCTCTCTCCTCTCTCCCTCCCTCTCTCTCCCTCACTCCCTCTCTCTTTCACTCCCTCTTTCTTTCTCCCCCTCCCTCTCTCCCTCTCTCTCTCCTCTCTCCTCTCTCTCTCCCCTCTCTCTCCTCTCCCCCCTCCCTCCCCTCTCCCTCTCTCTCCTCTCCTCTCCTCCTCTACCGCTTCCTCTCCCCCCATCACTCCTTACCTCCCTCCCCCTCCCCCTCCCTCTCACTCCCCTCCTCTCCTCTCCTCCCCTCCTCTCCCCTCCTCCCCCCCTCCCCTCCTCTCCCCCCTCCCCCCCTCCTCTCTCTCCCCTCCCCTCCCTCCCCTCCCCCCCCTCCCCCCTCCTCTCCTCCTCTCCCCTCTCTCCCCTCTCTCTCCCTCTCTCTCCTCTCTCTCCTCTCTCTCCCTCCCCCCCCTCCTCCCCTCTCCCCTCCCCCCTCTCCCCTCCTCCTCTCTCCTCCCCTCTCCTCTCTCCTCCTCTCCCCCTCCTCTCCTCCTCTCTCCCCCTCCTCTCCCCCCTCTCTCTCCCCCTCCCCTCTCCTCCTCCTCTCCCTCCTCCCCTCCTCCTCTCTCCTCCCTCTCCTCTCCTCTCCCTCCTCTCTCTCTCTCTCTCCTCTTTCTCCCCCTCTTCCCCTCCCCTCCCCCCTCTCCCCTCTCTCCTCCTCCTCTCTCCTCTCTCCCTCCTCTCCCTCCTCTCCTCCCTCTCTCCCCCTCCTCTCCTCTCCCTCCTCTCCTCCTCTCTCTCTCCCTCTCCCCTCCCTCCTCATTTCTCCCTCCCCCTCTCTCTCCCTCCCTCTCTCTCCCCCCTCTCTCTCCTCCCTCTCTCTCTCCCCCCCTCTCTCTCTCTCTCCTCCCCCTCCTCTCTCTCTCCCCCCTCTCTCTCTCTCTCTCTCTTTATATATGTCTTTTTCTTCTTCCCTCTCTCTCTCTCTCTCTCTCTCTCTCTCCCCTCCTCCCTCCCCCCCTCCCCTCCCCCTCTCCTCTCTCTCTCTCTCCTCTCTCTCTCCCTCCTCTCTCCCTCTCTCCTCCTCTCCCCCTCTCCTCCTCTCTCTACCCCATTTCTCACTCCCTTTCTCCTCCCATCTCCCTCTCATCCTCTCTCCCTCTTCCTCTCCTCTCTCCCTCTCTCTCCCCTCCTCCCCCTCTCCCCCTCTCCTCTCCTCCTCTCCCCTCTCCTCCCTCCCCCCTCCCCCTCTCCTCTCTCTCCTCCCCTCTCTCCCTCTCTCCTCTCCTCTCCTCTCTCTCTCCCCCCTCTCCCCCTCTCCCCCCCCTCTCTTACCTTTCTCCCCTCTCTCCCCTCTCCTCTCCTCTCTCATTCTCTCTCCCCTCTCTCCTTCCCTCCTCCCCCCCCCCCCTCCCCTCTCCTCCCCCCCCCCCCCCCCCCGCCCCTCTCTCTCTCCCCCCTCTCCCCCCCCCCCCCCCCCCCCCCCCCCCCTCCTCTCCCCCCCCCCCCCCTCTCCTCCTCCTCTCCTCTCCTCTCTCTCCTCTCTCCCCTCTCTCTCTCTCCTCTCTCCCTCCTTCTCCATCTCCCCCTCTCCTCTCTCTCTCTCCCCTCTCCCCTCCCCCTCCTCCCCTCTCTCCCTCTCCCCTCCCCTCCCCCCCTCTCTCCTCTCCTCTCTCCCCCCCCCCCTCTCTCTCTCCTCTCCTCCTCTCCTCCTCTCCTCTCCTCTCTCTTCCCCCTCTCCTCCCTCTCTCTCCTCTCCCCCCTCTCTCTCCCTCTCTCTCTCCTCTCCTCTCCTCCCCTCTCCCCTCCCTCCCTCCCTCTCCCTCTCCTCCTCTCTCTCTCTCTCTCCCCTCTCCTCTCTCTCTCCTCCTCTCCTCCTCTCCTCCCCCCTCCCCCCCTCCTCTCTCCCTCTCCTCCTCTCTCCTCTCCTCCCTCTCCCCTCCTCTCCTCCCCTCCTCTCCTCTCTCCTCTCTCTCTCCTCCTCCTCCCCCCCCCCCTCTCTCTCTCTCTCTCTCTCGCCTCCTCCTTCCTCCTCCTCCTCTCCCCCTCCTCTCCTCCTCTCCCTCCCTCCCTCCCCCCTCACTCACCCTCTCTCTCTCTCTCTGTGTCCCTCTCCCTCTCTCTCTCTCTCTCCCTCCCCCTCTCTCTCTCCCCTCTTCTCTCTCTCTCCCTCTCCCTCTCCCTACCTCCTTTTCTCTCCCCCCCTTTTCTCCCCCCGCTTTCTCTCCCCCTTCCTCTCCCCCTCCCCCTCTCCCCTCCTCCCCCCCCCCTCTCTCTCTCCCCCTCTCTCTCTCTCCCTCCCCCCCCTCTCTCTCCTCTCCTCTCTCTCCTCTCCCTCCCCCTCCCCCTCATTTATTGAACTTTTTCTTTTTTTCTCATTCTCTCCTCTCCCTCTCTCTCTTCATCTCTCTCCCCCTCTCTTTCTCCCCCACTCCCTCCCCTTCACTTTCTCTTTTTCCCTCTCCCCCCCTCTCCCTCCCTCTCCTCTCTCCCCTCTCCTCTCTCTCTCCCCCTCTCCCCTCCTCCCCCCCCCCTCCCCCCTCCCCCCCCCTCTCTCTCTCCCCTCTCCTCCCTTCCCCCTCCCCCTCTCTCTCCTCTCCCTCCCCCCTCCCCCCCCCCTCCCCTCCTCTCCCCTCCTCTCCCTCTATCTTCTCCTCCCTTCTCCTCTCCTCTCTCCTCCCCTCTCTCTCCCCCCTCTCCTCTCCTCTCCCCTCTCCTCCCCTCTCCTCTCCTCCCCTCAAGATGAAGCACTCACTTAAAGTCACGGCAGCTATCAACGCAGCGATGAAGTTCTTCATTTTCTCTGCTCAGCCCGGACCCCTCCTCTCCTCTAACTAGTTTCCTCCTTTAAAATCTTCCCTCTCCTGATTCCCTTCCCCCTCCCCCCCTCTCCTCCTCTCCTCCCCCCTCTCTCTCTCCTCTTCCCTCTCTCTCTCCTCTTCCCTCCCTCCTCCTCCCCCTCCCTCTCTCTCTCCTCTCCTCTCTCCTCCTCCTCCCCCTCCCCCTTCTGCCCTCCCTCTCTCCCCCCCTTCCTCTCCCCCCCTCCTCCCCCCTCCTCTCTCTCCCTCCCTCTCTCCCCTCTCTCTCTCCTCCTCTCTCCCTCTCTCCCCCCTTCTCCCTCCCTCCCCTCCTCTCTCTCCTCTCTCCCTCCCTCTCCTCCCTCTCCTCTCCTCTCTCTCCTCCCTCCCCTCCCCCCCTCCCTCCCCCCCTCCTCCTCCCTCCTCCTCTCCTCTCTCTCTCCTCCCTCTCCTCCCCCCCCTCTCTCCTCTCCCTCTCTCTCCTCTCTCTCCTCTCCCCCCCTCCCCCTCCTCCTCTCTCTCTCCTCTCCTCTCTCCCTCTCTCCCCCCCCTCCTCTCTCCCCTCTCCTCTCCCTCTCCTCTCCTCTCCTCTCCTCTCCTCTTCCCGCTCCCCCAGCCCATGGACTCCCTCTCTCTCCTCTCTTCTCTCTCTCTGCCCTCTCTCCCTCCCCCCCCCTCTCCTCTCCTCCCTCCTCTCCTCCTCCCTCTCTCCTCTCTCCTCTCCCTCCCCCTCTCTCTCCCTCCTCTCCCTACTCTCCCTCCCCTCTCCCCTCCTCCCCTCTCTCCCCTCCCTCTCTCTCTCTCTCTCTCTCTCCCCTCTCTCTCTCTCTCTCTCTCCCCCTCTCTCTCCTCTCCTCTCCCTCTCTCTCTCTCCCCTCTCCTCTCCTCTCCTCCCCCCCCCCCTCCTCTCCCCCCTCTCCCTCCTCTCTCTCTCCTCTCTCCTCTCTCTCCTCTCTCTCTCCTCTCTCTCCTCTCCTCTCTCCTCTCCTCCCCCCTCTCCCCTCCTCTCTTCCCTCTCCTCCCCTCTCCTCTCCTCCCCCTCTCTCCTCCCCCCCTCTCTCCTCACTCTCTCTCCTCTCTCTCTCTCTCCTCTCCCCTCTCCCTCTCCTCCCCTCTCCCCCCCTCTCTCCTCCTCCTCTCCCCTCCTCCCCTCCCCCCCTCCTCCTCCCCTCTCCTCCCTCTCTCTCCCCCTTCCTCTCCTCCCTCATCCTCCCCTCTCTCTCTCTCTCCTCTCCTCCCCTCCTCCTCCCCTCTCCTCTCTCTCTCCCCTCCTCTCTCCCTCTCTTCCTCTCTTTACTTCTCCCCCTCTCTCCTTTCCCGTCTCCCCTCTCCTCCCTCCCTCCCCCCCCCCCCTCTCTCCACCCCTCCCTCCCTCCCCCCCCCCTCCCTCCTCCTCTCTCTCTCTCCCTCTCTCCCCCTCCTCTCTCTCTCCTCTCCTCTCTCCTCCCTCTCTCTCCTCTTCTCTCCCCCTCCTCTCCCCCCTTCTCCAAGTCTCTCTCCCCGTCTCTCTCCTCCCCCCCCTCTCCTCTCTCTCTTCTCTCTCCCCTCTCCTCTAACCCTCCCCCTCACCCCCCTTCTCCTCCTTTCTCTCCCCTCTCTCCTCCCTCCCTCCTCCCTCTCCTCTCTCCTCCCCTCTCTCTCTCCCCCTCTCCCCCACCCCTCTCTCTCTCCCCTCTCTCACTCTCTCCCCCTCTCTCCCCCCTCTCCTCCTCCTCTCTCTCCCCATCTCTCTCCTCTCTCTCTCTTTCCCCCCGCTCTCCCAATCTCTCTCTCTCCCCTCGCTCTCCCCAGCTCTCTCTCTCCCTCTCTCCCCCCCCTCTCTCTCCCTCCCTTCCCCTGTCTCTCCCTCCCCCCCTCTCTCTCTCTCTCTCCCCCCTCTCTCTCTCCCTCTCTCTCTCTCTCTCTCTCTCTCTCTCTCTCTCTCTCTCTCTCTCTCTCTCTCTCTCTCTCTCTCTCTCTCTCTCTCTCTCTCTCTCTCTCTCTCCCCCGCTCTCTCCCACGGTCTCATCCCTCTCTCTCCTCTCCTCTCTCCAATCTCTCTCCTCCCTCTCTGCTGCTCTTTTTTCTATCTCTTCTCCTCCACGCTCTCTCCTTTCCCCCTCTCTCACTACTCTTCCCCCTCTCTCCTCCCCCCCTCTCTCTCTTTCTCTTTGTCTCTCTCCTTCTCTCCCTCTCTCCCCCTCTCTCTCTCTCCTCTCTCTCCTTCTCTCCATCTCTCCCTCTCTCTCCCTCACTCCGTCTCTCTCCTTCTCTCCTTCTCTCCTTCTCTCCCTCTCTCTCCGCCTCTCCCCCTCTCCCCCTCCCCCCCCCTCTCTCTCCCCCTCCCCCCCCTCTCTCCTCCCTCCCTCTCTTCCCCCTTCTATCTCACCTCTCGACCCAGCTCTCCCCATCTCTGCCTTCCATCTCTCCCCCATGTCTCCCCCTCTCCCGCCTCCCCTGCCCCTCTCTCCCCTCCTCCACCGCTCTACCCTCCCTCTCTCTCTCCACCTCTCTCCTCTCTCTGTCCCTCTCTCTCTCTCTCTCTCCCCCTCACTCATCCCCACTCTCTCCCCTTTCTGCCCACCTCATCTCCCTCCATCTCTCCTGCCCTCCTCCCCCTCTCATTCTCTGCCCCCGTTCCCCCCTCTCTCCCCCCTCTCGCCCTCTCTCCCATCTCTTATCACCTCTCTTCTCCCTCCCTCTCCACCCCTCTCTCTCCCCACACTCTCTCCCCCCTCTCTCTCTCCCCCCCCCCCCCCCAACTTCCACTTTCTTCCCTATCTCCCCCTGTCTGCCCCTCTCTCCCCGCCACTCTCACCCCAACTTGTCGCCTCCTCTATGCCTCTCTCCACCATCCCAACCTGTCTCCCTCTCCCTCTCCCCTCTCTCTGTGGCTGTCTCTGCCCTTCTCTCTCTGTCCCTCTCTCTGTCTCTGCCCCTCTCTCTCTGCCGCCCTCTCTTTCTCACTCTGTCTCTGCCCCCGCCCCCTCTCTGTCCCGTTTTCTCTCTCCCTGCCCACTCTCTCTCTCTGCCCTGGAAGAAATCTATATCTCTCGTTGGCAGTGGAAGGCATCACGCATACTGAATAACTCATTTCATCCTGCACGTCACTTGTTTGGCCTTCTGCACGCAGGAAAGCGTTACAGGTCCATAAAATCACACCCCGCCTGATTAACAAACAGTGGCTACCTCAAGGCCATCACCACTCTGAATTCTGCACTGACCTTTCTGAACATTCTGAATTTTGTATTCGGCAGGGCAGTACTCTGCAAATCGACAACTTGGTCAATGTAACATTTTAATCAAGCCAATTAAACATGCCAATTAACCTACAAACCTGTACGACTGAAGTGTGGGGGGAACCTAAGATCTAGGATGAACCCCACGCAGATCACGGGGGAACGTAGACACTCCATTACAGACAGCACCCGTAGTCGGGACCAAACCCGGGTCTCAGGCGCTGCATTTTTCTCTAATTCAACTCTACCACTGTGCCACCGTAATTGCCCTGCCACTGAATACAATGTGCAAATATTGCTATAACACTATACATGAAATATTGCACATTCTGACGGCGACGTTTTTCTTGCTTTTTTATTGGAGTTTCCATTGTTGTTATTATTATTTATAACCATATAACCATATAACAATTACAGCACGGAAACAGGCCATCTCGGCCCTACAAGTCCGTGCCGAACAACTTTTTTTCCCCCTTAGTCCCACCTGCCTGCACTCATACCATAACCCTCCATTCCCTTCTCATCCATATGCCTATCCAATTTATTTTTAAATGATATCAATGAACCTGCCTCCACCACTTCCACTGGAAGCTCATTCCACACCGCTACCACTCTCTGAGTAAAGAAGTCCCCCCTCATATTACCCCTAAACTTCTGTCCCTTAATTCTGAAGTCATGTCTTCTTGTTTGAATCTTCCCTATTCTCAAAGGGAAAAGCTTGTCCACATCAACTCTGTCTATCGCTCTCATCATTTTAAAGACCTCTATCAAGTCCCCCCTTAACCTTCTGCGCTCCAGAGAATAAAGACCTGATCCGTTCTGATACGTTGGAGCGTCGCTCGGGCAGTGCATCTGCAATTTTGTAGTCTGCATTTTCAAAGGCAATAAACTGTATTATTATTACTATTATCACTCCAACGAGATGCAATACACATCACCTTATCAAGATGTAATACACATTACCCAATTGATCAACAGTACTGTAGTTACATCCGCACGCTAGGTACAATTTACAGAAGCCAATTAACCTCCAAACCGCACACTTTTTTAGAATGTGGGAGAAAATCGCAGCTGGTCGGCATAGCCTCAGTGGGCCAACTGATCTGTTTCCACGCTGTATATCTGAAGTAAAACTAAGCCGCATCCTGAGGGACATCACTAGTCACAGGATATACAGGGTGGTGTATAATATCATAGGAAATGTATGAGATCATGAGGGGAATAGACAGGCCAGGTAGCATTTGACGGCACCGGGCCTGTACTCGATGGCGTTTAGAAGGATGATGGGGGGAGGGGGTGGTTCATTGGAATTTTGAAAGACCAGGGTGGAATGGATGTGGAGAGGACGTTTCCATTAGTGGGAGAGTATAGGCGAGCGGGCACAACCTCAGAATAAGTAGGGCTTACCTTCAGAATGAAGGTAAGGGCGGGGCAGTGGGGCAGCGGTAGAGTTGCTGCCTCACGGCACCAGATACCCGGGTTTGATCTGGAACTCAGGTGCTATCCGTACGGATTTTGTACGTTCTCCTTGTGACCACGTGGGTTTTCCGGGCGCTACAGTTACCTCGCACATTTCAAAGATGTGTGAGTTTGTACTTTAAGTACCTTCGGTAAATTATGCCTAACATGTAGGATAGTGCTAGTGTCTGTTGATCACTAGTCGGCACGGACTTGGTGTGGAGAAGAGCCTCTTTCCATGCTGCAATTCTGAACTACAGTGAAATGAAGTAAACTAAACTAAAGTGAAGTAAAGGTAAGTAAATTAAAGCAAACAGAGTGGGAGACTATAGGACCACAGCACATTGCCTCAGAATAAAAGAACGTACATTTAGAAAGAAAATTAGGAGGAAATTCTTTAGGCAGAGAATGGTGAATCTGGAATTCAATGCCACAGACAGCTGTGGAGGCCAAGGCAATGGATGATTTAAAAGCAGAATTGACAGGTTCGTGATTTGTACTGGTGTCAGGGGTTATGGGGAGACGGGAGACGAACGGGGTTAGGAGGGCGTGAGAGATCAGCCATGATTGAATGGTGCATTAGACATGATGGGCCGAATGGCCTAATTCTGCTCCTTTTTCTTGTGGTCTTATTTAAGGGGGAAGGAGATCAATAATTGCTGTTCATTTTTTCTTATGTTCTCGTTGAAGCCGTTGAAGGGCACACAGGAGAGAAATAAATTGTGGACGTTTTTTTGTTTCCTGTCACATTGTGGTCAGTCTTTAGAGGTCTTCACATAATTGTGGTGAGGCTGTTAAAAGGAGAGAGAGGGGGAGCGAAAGTGGTAAAGAGATGGAGAGGGAGATGGAGGAGAGGGGGAGACAGAGGGGAGGAGGGGTGGAATATGGGCAGGGAAATGAGGAGAGATAGAGGGGAATAGTAGGGGAGATAAAGAGAAAGACAGGGGATGGGGAAGTGAAAAGGGAGGGTGATAGTGAGGGGGAGGAGGGGAGGAGGTCGAGAGAGCGGGATAGAGAGTGGAGCGATTAAAGAGTTTTGGGGAGAGGGACGAGGAGAGTTGCAGGGTGGTGAGGGCAGAAGGAGGGAAGGAGAGAGAGAGAGATTGAGGGAGAGAGGGAAAGAGGGAGTAATGGGATCGGAATAGTGTGAGAGAGGGACAGAATTGTAGATGGAGGATGGTAAGACAGAGTGGGTGGAGGAGGGTGGAGTGGGAGGGAAGAAAGCATGAGAGAAATCAATAGAATATCAGCATCTGCAGTTCCTTATAATAATATTATTCCCTTGAATTATATCGTTTGATTTGCTTAACTCTACTCACAAGAACAAACGTTGAAATTCAGATGTGTGCAAACAGCTACACACCCAAAATTAAGGAAACACATGCTCATAACCTTTTGCTCCACACGTGATAGGGGGAAATGTCCACAACCGGATCTGTGGTCTTGGGCGTAAATCACTGGCTAACAATGCCAGTTAAATTCCCTGCAGAAATAACTCGCTGCCAGGGAAACCAAAAGAGGAAGGAAATTGCCCTCTAGTCATAGTCATAGTGTCTTGAGTATAGGAGAAGTTGCAGATTTATAAGATTTTGCTGAGGCCGTATTTAAAGTATTCTGTTCAGTTCTGGGCACCACGTTATTTGAAATATGTTGCCCCGATTGCAAGGGTACAGAGGCAATGTCGAGGATGTTGCCAAAACAAGAGCTTCAGAGCAATAGGGAGAGGTTGAGCAGGCTAAGACTCTATACCTTGGAACGCAGGAGAATGAGGGTTTATCTGATAGATGTGTATTAAATCATAAGATGAATATGTCAGGTAGATGGACAGAATCACTTGCCCAGAGTAGGAGGATCAAGGACCTTAGTCATGGGTTTAAGGTGAAGAAGAAAGTTAACAGGAAAATGAGGAGCAGCTTTTTCACTCAAAGGGTGAGGGGTGAAATGAATGAGCTGTGAGAGGAGGTGGTTGAGGCATGGACTATCCCAGCATTAAATAAACAATTGCACAGGTACATGGATAGGACTGATTTGGAGGGATATTGTTCAAACCCGACCAGGTGGGAGTAGTGTAGTTGGGACATGTTGGGCAAGTTGGGCCGAAGGGCCTGTTCCACACTGCATTACTCGTGGAAGCAGGAATTTCAGCCTAAATTGTCCACACTGACCCGACTAAACTAGTTTTATAGGCATTTGGCCCATATCCCTCTAAACCCTATGCTGAGTATTTGACACCATCGAACCACCGTACTCGCTGGAGTTTAAAATGATAAGGGGGGGTGGGCATCAGTAAAACTTACCGAATCGTGAAAGGTCTGGATAGAGCGCACGTGAGGATAATGTTTCCACTAGTGGGTAATTCCATGACCAGAAGCCATAGCCTCAGAATAAAAGGATGTACCTTTAGAAAAGAGATGAGAAGGAATGTCTTTAGTCTAAGGATGGTGAATGCGTGGAATGTATCGCCACAGAAAGTTGTGGAGGCCTAGAGAATGGATATTTTCAGGCAGAATAGATATATTGTTGATTAGTAAGAGTGTCATTGTTATGGGGAGGATGCAATAGAATGAAACTGAGAGGGGGAAATCAATCATCCATGAGTGAATGGCAAGATAGACTTCGTGGCGAATACGTTAATTCCGCTCCGATCACTTGTGGATATTCCCTATCCAAAGGTCTTATATAGACAATAGACACTGGGTGCAGCAGTACGGTATTCAGCCCTTCGAGCAAGCACCGCCATTCGATGTGATCATGGCTGATCAGTATCCCGATGCTGTCTTCACCCAAAATCCCTTGACTCCGCTATATTTAAGAGCTCCATCTAACTCTCTCTTGAAAGCATTTCGATAATCGGCCTCCACTTATCTGAGGCAGATAATTCCACAGATTCACAACTCTGTGAGAAAAAGTGTTTCCTCATCCCGTTCTAAATGGCTTACCCATTATTCTGAAACAGTGGCCCCTGGTTCTGGACTCTCCCAACATCGGGAGCTTGTCTACTGCCTCTAGGGTGTCCAAACCCTTAATAATCGTATATGTTTCAATAAGATACCCTGCCATCCTTTTAAACTCCAGACTATACAAGCCCAGTCGCTCCATTCTCTCAGCATATGACGGTCCCTCCACCCCGGGAAATAACCTTGTAAACGTACGCTGCACTTCCTCTATAACAAGAATACCCTTCCTCAAATTAGGGGACGAAAACTGCACACAATACTCCGGGTGTGGACTCACTAGGGCCCTATTGAACTACAGTAGGACCTCTTTGTTCCTATACTCAACTCCTTTCGCTTACTTTACTGCATGCTTTATTCCATTGACTGATGAACAAGGACTCACAAATCCCGTTGTACTCCCCTTTTCCCACTTGACACCATTTAGATATTTAAACTACCTTCCTGTTTTGCTACCAAAGTGGATAACCTCACATTTATCCACATTAAACTGCATCTGCCCACTCACCAAACCAGTCCAAGTCACCCTGGATTCTCACAGCATCCTCCTCACAGTTCAAACTGCCACCCAGCTTTGTGTCATCTGCAAATTTGCTAATGTTACTTTGAATCACCTCATCTAACTCATTGGTGAAAATTCTAAATAGCTGTGGTTCCAGTACCGAGCCCTGCGGCACCCCACTAGTCACTGTCTGATATCTGAAAGGGACCGGTTAATCCCTACTCTTTGATTCCTGTCTGCCAAGCAATTTTATATCCATGTCATTACTCTACTCCCAATACCATGTGCCCTGATTTTGCCCAATATTCTCCGATGTGGGACCTTATCAAATGCTTTCTGAAAGTCCAGAAAGCATTTGACGTTAACAAATGCTTTCTACGTCCAGTAGCTCTCCCTTGTCCATTTTCCTAGTTACATCCTCAAAACAATCCAGTGGTTTAGTCAAGCACGATATTCCCTTCTTATATGCATGCTGACTAGAACTGCCCCTGTTACTGCTATCCAAATGTGCCGCTTTTTCATCTTATATTATTGACTCCAGCACCTTCCCCACCACCGATGTCAGGTTAACTGCTCTATAATTCCCTGTTTCCTGTCTCCGGCCTTTCCTAAAAAGTTGGATAGCATTAGCCACCCTCCTATCCCCAGGAACTGATCATGAATCTATAGAACATTGGAAAATGTCCCTCTCCCCCCTTCCCCATTCCTCCCCTTCTCCCATCTCCCACGCTCTCCTCCTCCTCCATTCCCTCTCTCCCACTATCTCTCCCATTGTATCATTCCTCTCTCACCCATGTCTCCCCTCTCTACCCCTCTCGCCCTCTCTTTGCCCACTCTCTGCCCTCTCCTCCCCTCTGTCCCCCCTCTCTCACTCCCCACTCTCTCCCACTACTCTAGCCTCCCTCCTCCGCCCTCTCTCCCCACTTTCGCTCCCCATCTCTCCCCCACTATCCTCTTTCTCACCCTCTCACCCCTTTACCCCCCTTTCTTCCCCTTTCTCCCCGTCTCCCTACCCGTCTGTTTCCCTTCTCTCTCTCCCCTCCACTCTGCCGCCGCCACCCCCTCCGTCCCACTCTCTCTCCCCACCCACTCCCCTCTCTCTCCCCACTCTCCCTCTCCCCTCTCTCTCCCCCACTCTCCACCCATCCCCATCTATCCCCATCTGATCCTCTCTCCCCCTCCTTTCACTGCCCCGTTCTGTCCTCCTTTCTCACCCCCGTTCATCACCCCTCCTACACCGCTCACTCCTTCCTCTCTCTCTCCCCCTCTCTCTCCCTCCCCCAACTCTCCACCCTTCATCCCCATATATCCCCATCTGAGCCTCTCTCCCTCTCCCCCCTCCTTTCTCTCCCCCCCCCCCCCCCTCTCCCCCCCCCTCACGCTTCTCTCTCCCTCCCTCCCCCCCCCCCCCTCTATCTCCCCCTCTCTCTCTCTCCACCGTTTCGGTCCCTTCTCTCCCACTCTCTCCCCACGCTCTTTCCCACAATCATCATTCTCTCAGCCCTCTCGCTCCCCTCTCTACCCACCCTCCCTCTCTCTACATCATTTCTCTGCCTTCCCTCTTCTAGCCCCACTCTCCTCTCTCTACCCCTCTCTCCCGCACCTCTCTCCTCCCCGTCTCGCTCCCCGTCTATATCCCCGTCTCCAACCCCTTCTCTCTCTCGCCTCCACTCTACCGCCCCTCACCCCCTCTCCCAACCTCTCTCCCCCGCTCTCTCCCAGCTCCCCCTCTCTCTCCCTCCTCTCTCCACACTCCCTCTACCATCATTCGTCCCCTCTCTCTCCCCGCTCCCGCCCTCTCTCTCCCTCATCTCTCCACCCCCTCTCTACCCTCCATTTCTCTTCCCACTATCCCCCACTCCCCCTATCTCTTCCCATCTCAACCCATCTCCCACTCTCTCCCCCTCTATCCACCTCTCTCTCCCCCCGCTCACTTCCCTCTGTATGTATCCCCCACTCTCCCCCTCTCTCACTCTTCCCACTCTCCCTTTATCTCCCCTCTACCGCCCTTCCCCTCCGCTTCACGTACTCCTCCCTCCACCCCCTCCTCCAGCCTCTCACCCACTTTCTCTCCCACTACCTCATCCCACTCTCACCTCTCTCTCATGCTCTCCACACCCTCTCTCACTCACTTTGCCCCTCTCTCTGCCCTCTACTCCCCTCTCTCCCTATCCACTCCCCCTCTCTACCCCTCTCTACCTCCTCTCTCCCGCCTCTCTCTAGTCCCCCCTCTCTCCCTCTCTCCCCCACTATCTCCTTTCTCCCCCTCTCTCTGCTTTCTCTGCCCTTTCTCCACCCTTTCTCCAAGTATATCTCCCCCTCCCTCCCCGTCTCTCTCCCCTTTTCTCCCTCCAACTCTAACCCGCCCTCACCGCCTTCGTCCCCTTCTCTCCCTTCCCTCTCTCTCACCCCCTATCTCTCCCTATCTCTCTCCCCAACCTCTCTCTCTCCTCCCCGCACTCTCTCACCACTCTCCCCACTTCAACCCTCATCTCTCCCCATCTGATCCTCCCTCCCTCTCTCCACCAGTCACCCCATTCTCAACTACTTCTCCCCCACCTCCACCACTTATCCCCCCCCCTCTCCCCCCTCTCTCCCTCTCCTCGCCCCCCTCCTCTCTCTCCCTCTCTCCTTTCTCTCTCCTTTCTCTCATTCTCTTTACACCCCTCCCCTCTCCCTTCTCTCTCCCCCCTTCTCTCTCCCCCCCTCTCTCTTCATTCTCTCTCCCCTCCTCTCCTCTTCCACCTTTCCCCCCTCTCTCCCTCCCTCTCTCCCTCTCTCTCTCTCTCCCCTCTCCTCTCACTTCTCCCGTGGAAGGCATCACTCTCCCCTCTCTCATCCCCCCCTATCCCCTTTCTCCTCCTCTCCCCTCTCCCCCCTCTCTCTCTCCCGATCTCTCCCTCCCTCTACCCCCTCTCTCTCCTCTCTCTCCCTCTCTCCCATGCCTCTATCCCCTCTCTCCCCCCCCCTCTCTCCCTCCTCTCCCTCCCCTCTCTCCTCCCCTCTCTCCCATACCTCTCATTGCCCGTGGAAGGCCTCACGCATACATAATAATCCCCTCTCTCTATCCCCTCCCCCTCCCCTCACCCCTCTCCTCCCTCTCTCTCTCCCTCTCTCTCTTTCTCTCTCTCTCTCTCACCTCTCTAACTTCTCTTTCCCTCTCCCCTCTCCCTCTCCCCCCCCCCTCTCCCCCCTCTCCCTATCTCTCTCTCCCTCTCTCTCTCTCTCTCTCCCCCCTCTCTCTCTCCCTCTCTCTCCCTCTCTCTCTCCCTCTCCCCTCTCTCCCTCTCCCCCCCTCTCTCTCTCTCTCTCTCCCTTTCTCCCCACCTTATTGCGTAAATCTAGCGAGTCCAATCTTCAGGCGAGCGTGTAAAACCTCCAGCAGTTGGCGTCTGTCCCTCTCTCCCTTCTCCTCTCCTCTCCCTCTCTTTCTCTCTCTCTCTCCAACCCTCTCTCCCTCTCTCTCTCTCCTCCCTCTCCCCCTCCCCCTCTCTCCCCTCTCTCTCTCTCTCCCCCTCCCTCCTCTCTCTCTCTCTCTCCCTCTCTCTCCCTCTCTCTCTGCCCTCTCTCTCTCTCTCTCCCCTCTCTCTCTCTCTCTCTCCCTCTCTCTCTTTCTCTCCCTCTGCTCTACCTTTCTCTCCCCCTCTCTTTCTCTCCCTCTCCTCTCTATCTTTCCCTCTCCCTCTCTCATGTCTCTCTCCCTCACTCACTCCCTCCCCTCTCCCCCCCCCCTCCTCCCCTCCTTCCCCCCTCTCTCTATCTCTCTCTCTCCCCCCCTCCCCCCCCCCCCCCCCCTCTCTCTCACTCTCTCTCTCTCTCTCTCCCTGCCCTCTCTCTCTCTCTCTGCCCTGGAAGAAATCTAAACCTCTCTTTGCCCGTGGAAGGCATCACGCATACTGAATAACTCATTTCATCCTGCACATCACTTGTTTGGCCTTCTGCACGCAGGAAAGCGTTACAGGTCCATCAAATCACACCCCACCTGATTAACAAACAGTGTCTACCTCAAGGCCATCACCACTCTGAATTCTGCGCTGACCTTTCTGAACATTCTGATTTTGTAGTCGGCAGGGCAGTACTCTGCAAATCGACAACTTGGTCAATGTAACATTTTAATCAAGCCAATTAAACATGCCAATTAACCTACAAACCTGTACGCCTGAAGTGTGAGGACAAAAAAAAAGATCTAGGAGAAAAACCACGCAGATCACGGGGGAACGTACACACTCCATACAGACAGCACCCGTAGTCGGGATCAAGCCCGGGTCTCTGGCGCTGCATTTTGCTCTAATTCAGCAATTCTACCGCTGTGCCACCGTAATTGCACTGCCACTGGATACAATGTGCAAATATTGCTATAACACTATACATGAAATATTGCACATTCTGACGGCGACGTTTTTCTTGCTTTTTTGTTGTTGTTTCCATTGTTGTTATTATTTATCTGATACGTTGGAGCGTCGGTCGGGCAGTGCAAATGCAATTTTGTAGTCTGCATTTTCAATGGCAATAAACTGTATTATTATTACTATTATCACCCCAATGAGATGCAATACACATCACCCTAGCAAGATGTAATACACATTACCCAATTGATCAACAGTACTGTAGTTACATCCGCACGCTAGGTACAATTTACAGAAGCCAATTAACCTTCAAACCGCAATTTTTAGAATGTGGGAGAAAATCGCAGCTGGTCGGCATAGACTCAGTGGGCCAAATGATCTGTTTCCACGCTGTATATCTGAAGTAAAATTAAGCCGCATCCTGAGGGACATCACTAGTCACAGGCTATACAGGGTGGTGTATAAAATCATAGGAAATGTATGAGATCATGAGGGGAATAGACAGGCCAGGTAGCATTTGACGGCACGGGGCCTGTACTCGATGGCGTTTAGAAGGATAACGGTGGGGGGGGGGGCTTCATTGAAACTTACTGAATTTTGAAAAACCTGGGTGGAATGGATGTGGAGAGGACGTTTCCATTAGTGGGAGAATATAGGCCAGCGGGCACAGCCTCAGAATAAGTAGGGCTTACCTTTAGAATAACCATATAACATATAACCATATAACAATTACAGCACGGAAACAGGCCATCTCGACCCTTCTAGTCCGTGCCGAACACATATTATCCCCTAGTCCCATATACATGCGCTCAGACCATAACCTTCAATTCTCTTCCCGTCCATATAACTATCCAATTTATTTTTAAATGATAAAAACGAACCTGCCTCCACCACCTTCACTGGAAGCTCATTCCACACAGCCACCACTCTCTGAGTAAAGAAGTCCCCCCTCATGTTACCCCTAAACTTCAGTCCCTTAATTCTCAAGTCATGTCCCCTTGTTTGAATCGTCCCTACTCTCAGTGGGAAAAGCTTTTCCACGTCAACTCTGTCTATCCTTCTCATCATTTTAAAAACCTCTATCAAGTCCCCCCTTAACCTTTTGCGCTCCAAAGAATAAAGCCCTAACTTGTTCAACCTTTCTCTGTAACCTAGTTGCTGAAACCCAGGCAACATTCTAGTAAATCTCCTCTGTACGCTCTCTATTTTGTTGACATCCTTCCTATAATTAGGCGACCAAAATTGTACACCATACTCCAGAATTGGCCTCACCAATGCCTTGTACAATTTTAACATTACATCCCAACTTCTATACTCTATGCTCTGATTTATAAAGGCCAGCAAACCAAAAGAATGAAGGTAAGGGCGGGGCAGTGGGGCAGCGGTAAAGTTGCTGCCTCACGGCGCCAGATACCTGGGTTTGATCTGGACCTCAGTTGCTATCCGTACGGATTTTGTACGTTCTCCCTGTGACCACGTGGGTTTTTCCGGGCGCTCCAGTTACCTCGCACATTTCAAAGATATGTGAGTTTGTAGGTTAAGTACCTTCTGTAAATTGTGCCTAACATGTAGCATAGTGCTAGCGTCTGTTGGTCGCTGGTCGGCACGGACTTGGTGTGGAGAAGAGCCTCTTTCCATGCTGCAATTATGAACTAAAGTGAATTGAAGTAAACTAAACTAAAGTGAAGTAAAGGTAAGTAAATTAAAGCAAACAGAGTGGGAGACTATAGGACCACAGCACATTGCCTCAGAATAAAAGAACGTACGTTTAGAAAGAAAGTTAGGAGGACATTCCTAAGGCAGAGGATGGTGAATCTGGAATTCAATGCCACAGACAGCAGTGGAGGCCAAGGCAATGGATATTTGAAAAGCAGAATTGATAGGTTCCTGATTTGTACGGGTGTCATGGGTTATGGGGAGACGGGAGACGAACGGGGTTAGGAGGGCGTGATAGATCAGCCATGATTGAATGGTGCAATAGACATGATGGGCCGAATGGACTAATCCTGCTCCCTTTTCTTGTGGTCTTATTTAAGGGGGAAGGAGATCAATAATTGCTGTTCATTTTTTCTTATGTTCTCGTTGAAGCCGTTGAAGGGCACACAGGAGAGAAATAAATTGTGGACGTTTTTTTTGTTTCCTCTCACTTTGTGGTCAGTCTTTAGAGGTATTCACATAATTGTGGTGAGGCTGTTAAAGGGAGAGAGAGGGGGAGAGAAAGTGGGAACGAGATGGAGGAGAGGGAGAGACAGAGGGGAGGAGGGGTAGGATATGGGCAGGGGAATGAGGAGAGAGAGAGGGGAATAGTAGTGGTGAAAAAGGGAAAGACAGGGGATGGGGGAGAGGAAATGGGGGATGGGGTGATAGTGAGGGGGGGAGGGGAGGGGTTCGAGAGAGCGGGATAGAGAGAGGAGAGATTTAGGACTTTTGGGAGAGGGACACGGAGAGTTGCAGGTTGGTGAGGGCAGAAGGAGGGAAGGAGAGAGAGAGATGGAGGGAGAGAGGGAAAGAGGGAGAGAGGGAGGAATGGGATCGGAATAGTGGGAGAGAGGGACATAATTGTAGATGAAGGATGGTAAGAGAGAGTGGGAGGAGGAGGGTGGAGAGGGAGGGAAGAAAGCAGGAGAGAAATCAATAGAGAATCAGCATCTGCACTTATAATAATATTATGCCCTTGATTAATATCGTGTGATTTGCTTAACTCTACTCACAAGAACAAACGTTGAAATTCAGATGTGTGCAAACAGCTACACACCCAAAATTAAGGAAACACATGCTAATAACTTTTTGCCCCAAACGTGATGGGGGAAAATATCCACAACAGGATCTGTGCTCTTGGGCGGAAATCGCTGGCTAACAATGTCAGTTAAATTCCCTGCACAAATAACTCGCTGCCAGGGAAACCAAAAGAGGAAGGAAATTGCCGTATAGTCATAGAGTCATAGAGTCTTTAGTATCGGAGAAGTTGCAGATTTATAAGATGTTGCTGAGGCCGTATTTAAAGTATTCTGTTCAGTTCTGGGCACCATATTATTTGAAATATGTTGCCCCGATAGCACGGGTACAGAGGCAATGTCGAGGATGTTGCCAAAACAAGAGCGTCTGAGCTATAGGGGGAGGTTGAGCAGGCTAAGACACTATACCTTAACTTAAACGCAATAATACAGGCGACATTTTAGTAAACCTCCTCCTCTGTGCCCTTTCCGACCTCTCTCTGCAGCTGGAAACCAGGCGGCATTCCACTAAATATGCCAACACTCTCCGACCTCTCCCTGCAGCCGAAACCCTCTAATCCTGGCAATAATTTGCTTCAACTACCTCTTCCGGCAGCTCGTTCCACACGGTCATCACATTTTGTGTCAATAAGTTACCCCTCAGGATTCCATTATATCTTCTCCCCTCACCTTAAACCCATGTCCTCTGGATATCGATTCCCCTTCTCTGGAAAAGAGACTCTATGCGTCTACTCGATCTATTTATCTCATGATTTTATACACATCTATAAGTTCACCCCTCATCTTCCTGCGCTCCAAGGAACGAAGTCCCAGCCTGCTCAACATCTCCCTGTAGCTCAGACTCTCGAGTCCTAGCAGCATGCTCATAATTGTTGTCTGAACCCTTTCCAACGTGACAGTATTTCCTATAACATGGTGTCCAGAACAGGACCGGTAGCCCTCACCTCGGTAGTCATGAAATGATTCGAGAGGCTGATCAAGAACCGCATCTGCGTCTTCCTAGCTCGTACCACGGACAGCCAGAAGGGTGACTATGAAGACATAAGAGGATGATGCCAGGACTCAAGCGCCTGAGCTATCGGAAGAAGTTGAGTAGACTGGGACTCTATTCCTTGGAGCGCAAGAGGGTTACGGGTGATCTTATAGAGGTGTATAAAATCATGGGAAGAAAATATCAGGTAGATGTACAAAGTCTCTTGCCCAGAGTCGATGAATCGAGGACCAGAGGACATAGTTTATGGTGAGCAGGGAAAGATTTAATAGGATCCTGAGGTAGACAAGAAAGCTGGAGAAACTCAGCGGGTGAGGCAGCATCCAGTATTCAGTCTGAAGAAGTGTCTCGATCCGAAACGTCGCATATTTCTTCGCTCCATAGATGCTGCGTCACCCGCTGAGTTTCTCCATCTTTTTTTGTCGACCTTTGATTGTTCCAGCATCTGTAGTTCTTTCTGAAACATAGGAATCTGAGGGGTGACATTTCTCGCAAACGGTGGTGGTGGGTGTATAGAACGAGTTGCCAGAGGTGGTAATTGAGGCAGGGACTATCCCAACGTTTTAGGAACAGTTAGACAGGTACATAGGGCCGGTTTGGAGGGTTATAGGCCAGACGCAGTTAGTTGGGACTAGTGTAGCTGGGGTATGTTGGTCATTGTGAGCAAGTTGAACTGAAGGGCGTATTTCCACGCTGTATGACTGTATTACTCAATGACTCTATGAGTCTATGACTTATTTTAGGCCCGAAATGTTTCTCTTCCCGTAAGAATTATCAGCGATCATCACTATAGAAAATTGAACTTTATTGATATGTTGTGAAGTTTCACTTCTGCATTTGCATATGAATAAATCTCGCTTGAAAGCATGTCAATGATCTAAAGTAACCTTGTAGTTGATTTTTGCCTGCCTCATTAATTTGTGGAAAGTTTCGTTTTACTTTAGTGTAGAAACACAACTCATAAACAGGCCATTCAGCCCACTGACTCCATGCAGACCATCGATTACCCGTTCATGTTAGTTTACTTTAGAGATACAGTGCGGAAACAGGCCCTTCAGCCGACCGAGTCGACGACGACCATCGATTACCCATTCACACTAGTTTAGCTTAGAGATACATTGCGGAAACAGGCCCTTCAGCTCACCTATTCCGCGCCAACCGTCGATCACCCATTCACATTAGTTTAGTTTAGAGATACACTGAGGAAACAGGCCCTTCGGCACACCGAGCACGTATCAACCAGCAATCACCCATTCACACTAGTTTAGTTTAGAGATACAATGAGGAAACGGGCCCTTTAGCCCACCAAGTCCGTGCCGACCATTGATTACCGGTTCACACACTGCATCCTCACCCTGCAGCTGAAACACTCTAATACAGACAGAATTCGGGGTAAACCTCCTCTGCAACCTATCCACATTCTCCACATCCTTCCTGTGATGGGGGCGACCAGAACTGCAAGTAATACTCAAAATTTAGCATGACCAAAGTCCTACAGTGCTGCATCATAACATCCTGACTCTGATACTCAATGCCCCGACCGATGAAGTCAAGCATTCTGTACGTGTTCGTTATTGACCTATATTTAGCCATGTTCTATCTATAAATTAAACACAAAATTGTGGCTTTCAACACATTGGCATTCATCAGTCATTGAGTATGGGCTTGTTACAGTTGTACAATATATTGGCGAAGTCAAATTTAGAGTGTCGTGTTCAGTTTTGGTCACCATGTTGCAGGAAATACGTTGTTAACCTGAAAAGATTGCAGATGAATATTTACGAGCATGTTGCCAGTGGTCGAGGTCCTGAGCTAGAGAGAATGGTTGGTGCAGGCTAGGAATGTATTCCTTGGTGCGCAGAATGCTGAGGTGTGATCTTATAGAGGTGTACAAAATCATGATAGGAATAGATATGGTACATCATAGTATAGTTGCAGTTTCCTTAAGGTGGCGTTACGGTGAATTTAGTCTGTTCCCCGGAGTAGAGGACTCAAGATCCAGAGAATATAGGGTTACGTTGAGGAGGAAAATGTTTAATAAAAATCTGAGTAGATACTTCATCACACAAAGCCTGTCTGTTGTATGGAACGAGCTGCCAGATAAAATAGTTAAGGCAGGGGCAATCCCAATGTTCAATAAATAGTTAGATATTTACATGAATAGGAGAGGTTTTGGTGGGATCTGCGTCAAACACAGATATGTTGGACTATAGATGGGACATGTTGTCCGGTGTGGACAAGTTAGGCTGATTAGCTTGTTTCCATGCTGTGAGACTCTATGACTCTATGACAGGTAGGTGGATTGGATAGGTTTCGTTCAGTTTATTACTGTGATGTATATCGAGGTACAGTGAAAGGCCTTTTTTGTTGCGTGCTATCCAGTCAGCGGAAATACTGTAAATGATCACACAAGTGTAAGGTGTTGCATTTTCGGATGTCGAACAAGGGCAGGACGTACACAGTAAATGGTAGGCCTCTGGGTGGTGTTGTAGAGCAGAGGGATCTAGGAGTACAAGGGACATGGTTCCAGAAAGGTCGAGCCGCAGGTAGATAAAGCGGTCAATAACGCTTTTGCCAATTTGGCCTTCACCAGTGAGATTATTGAGTATAGAGGTTGGCAAGTCGTGTTGTAGTTGTTTAATACTTTGGTAAGACCCCATTTAGAATATTGTGCTCAGTTCTGGGCGCCATGTTATGGGAAAGATAGTGTCAAGCTTGAAAGGGTTCAGAATAGACACACGAGGATGTTGCCATGACTAGAGGGTGTGGGGAAAAGGGAGAGGTTCAGTAGATTGGGTCTCTATTCCGTGGAGCGTAGGAGGATGAGGGGATATGTTATAGAGGTACACAAACTCATGAGAGGAAAAGATCAGGTAGATGCACAAAATATTTTACCCAGTAGGGGAAGCGAGGACCATAGGACACAGGTTCAAGTTGAAGGGGAAAAACTTAATACGAATCCGAGCGGTAACTTTTTTCACACAGAGGGTGGTTGTATAGAACAAGCTGCCAGAGGAGACATTTGAGGCTTGGACTATCCCATTGTTTACGAAACAGTTGGGCAGTTGCATGGATAGGACAGGTTTGGAGGGTTATGGAAAAAAAACGTGTGGTGGCTGGGAGTTTTCTGGCCGATGTGGGCAAGTTGGAGCGAGTTGGGGCGAATGGCTTGCTTCCACTGTATAAATCTATGACTCAAAAGGGAATAACATGAATAACGTTTAATGTAATGCCATTGAGTTCAATCAAAGAATGAGGGTCTCCAATAAGGTAGATATTCGTGCAGGACTGCTCTCCAGTTGTGGTTGGATGGATTAGTTGCCTGATAACCGCTTGGAAGATACGGTCCGATGGGAGAGGGGATACGTGGGAATGGCCAGGGTACGACTAGTCCTTGATTATGCTGCTGACCTTGCCGAGGTAGGATGAAGCGTGACATATGGAGGGCATTTAACGGCCCTGGTCCTCTAATCGCTGGAGTTTAGAAGAATGAGGGAGAATCTCATTGGCATTTAAGGAATAGTGAAAAGCCTGGATCGAGTCCATGTGGAGTGGATGTTTCAACTCGTGGTAGAATATAGGACCAGAGAACATATCGTCAGAATTGGACGTTACTTAGGTAGGAGTTGAGGAAGAATTTTTCGAGTCAGAGTGTGGTAAATCTGTGGAATTCATTTTCACAGAAGGCTGTGGATGCCAAGTCAGTGGATGTTTTTAAGGCAGAGATAGATAGATTGTTGATCAGTACGGGAGTCAGGACTTATGGGGATAAGGCATGAGAATGAGGTTAGGAGGGAGAGACGGGTCAGCCATGATCGAATGGTGTAGTTGAGTTGATGGACCGAATGGCCTAATTCTGCTCATAATACTTATGAACATGAAATTGAGTCAATGGACGGGTGATTGGTGTGTGTGATGGTCTGGGCTACGTGTACAATTCAATGTTGGTCAGCATTTCAGATGTTTTTCAAAACTCTTCATTTCCTAAATCATAATATTCTTTTTTTATAGTTCCTCTTTCAGATTTGCTGACGAGTATAAATAAGTGGGTACTTGTTGCCGGGATTTAGATTTTCCTCAAACCACTCAAAAATGCCTCCAGAATGTACGTTGGTGTTTCTCAGCTTTGGTAAGTGAACCACCTCAGGCCAAAGAATCATTCAGTGAATAGTGTGCAAAACTGATAATGTGTGCTTAGAAATACAGCATGGAAACAGAGCCCATGTAGACCATCGATCACCTGGAAGATGCTTTAATCTAGTAGGGGTGCAGAAAATATTTACGATGATGTTGACAGGATTTAAGACCGCATTTGTAATATTATGATCAATTTTGGGCTCCATATCTGAGTAAGTGTGTGCTGGCGTAGGAGAGGGTTCAGAGGAGGTTTACGAGAATGACCCTTGGAATGATTGGGTTAACAAATAATTAGCATTTGATGGCAATGGGACTCTACTCGTTGGAGTTGGGAAGAATGAGGGGGAAACCTCATTTAAACTTACCGAACAGTGAAAGGCTTGGATAGACTGTATGTGCAGAGGGTGGTTCCACTATAGGGATAATCGAGGATCTGAGGTCATAGACTTAGACTTAAAAGATGTTCCGTTGGAAGGACATGACAAGGAATATTTTTATTGGTGAACCTGTGGAAGAGGGGGGTGAATCTGTGGAATTAATTGCTGCAGAAAGCTGTGGAGGCCATCATTGGATGTTTTAAGTTAGAGATACAGTCTATATATAGTTTTGATTAGTACGGGTGTCAGGTCTTATGAGAAGGCAGAAGAATGGGGTTGAAAGGGAAAGATAGATCAGCCATGATTGAATGGCGGTGTAGGTTTGATGGGGCAAAGGCCTAATTCTTCTCTTATCAGTTATGAACATGTTTTGTTACCAAATACCTTATCTCAAAAAAGCTCTCCACTGTTCGTATTAATTCTACCATTGACTAATTGATAATGTCACAATCAACTGTATTGACGTATAGATCGCAGGACTTTGAACTCAATATATTTAACTATAGATATCTTAAACTAATATAACCAAACTTTGCACTTTTTCCTCGGAGAGCAGGAAGATGAGCGGCGATTTTATAGAGGTGTACAAAATCACGAGGGGAATAGTTCAGTAGATGCACAGTCTCTTGCTCAAAGTAGGGTAATCGAGAACCGAGGAAGTTGGTTAACGGTGAGGTGGGAAGGATTTAATAGGAATCTGAGGGGTCATTTTATCACACAAAGGGTGATAGGTAGAGAACGAGCTGCCAGGTGAGGTCGTTAAGGCTGGGACTATCGTAACGTTTTTGAAACATTTAGGCAGGTGCATGGATCGAACAGGTTTAGAGGGATATAGGCCAAATGTAGGCAGGTGGGACTCGTGCAGATGGGCTAAAGTTGGGCCGAAGGGCCTTTTTCCACGATGTAAACACCTACTAACCCCGTCTCTTATACTCACAAGTTCCCAAGTCACATAATTAAGCCATTGGGCCGATAGAGTCCCCTCTGCCATTCAATCATGGCAGATCTATATTTCCCTCTTGCCTTCTCCCTATAACCCCTTGACATCCTTTCTCAAAAACCAGTCAATCTCCACTTTAAAAATATCGATTGGCGGCCTCCACAACTGCCTGTGGCAATGATAGAGGAATTGGCATTAGGGGATATAGTATTTTCAGAAAGCAGGTTGAGAAGTGTCATCGAGATAGTGTGGGGGTCAATGAGTTTGTAATAGACGTCAGTCGATAGTCTATTTCCCGCGAAGGAGACTGTGAGATCATCAAAGGGGAGTGAGGTGTCGGAGGTGTCCAAGTATGCAAATTTACACTACAATTTACTCCGTCTGCACCAAAGATGAGGTGTTCCATTCCAGGACATCCGAGATGTCTTCATTCTTTAGGGAACGGGGGTTCCCTACTCCCATCATATATGAGGGCCTCACTCGTATCTCCTCATTACCCCCACAGTTCCCCATCCCTAGTCGCAACAGAGACAGTTCCGCTAGTCATTACCTTTTACTTCATCAGCCATCGCATACGACACATATTCCTCCAAAGTTCCCGCCACTTCCAGCCGGATCCCACCACCAGCCACATTTTCCAATTTCCACCCCTTTCCTCGTTCCCCTGAGACGTTTTCTCCGACAATCCCAGGTTAAATCGTCCCTTCCCACGCAAACCAACCATCCCCAGGCACCTTACCCTGCAAACGCAGACGATGCAACACATGTCCCTGTACCTCCTACCTCGGCTCCGTCCAGCGACCCCTCCAGGTTTAGCAGAGGTCCACTTCTACTTTCTCCAACCTCATCTACTGTATCCGTCGTTCAAGATGTGGACTCTTTACATCTGCAATACCAAAAGTAGGCTAAGGGATCGTTTTGCTGAACACCTTCGCTCCGTCTGCCTAGACATACATGATCTCCCAGTTACCAAACACTGTAATGCCCCTTCCCATTCCCAAACAGACCTTTCTGTCCTAGGTCCCCTCCATTGCCAGAGTGAGGCTAAACTAAAATTAAAGGAACAGCATCTCATATTTTGCTTGGGGAGCTTACATCCCAGTGGTATGAATATTGATTCATTGGTGTCATGGTACACCAGTCATTGAAAGTAGGCATGTAGGTGCAGCAGGCAGTGAAGAAAGCGAATGGCATGTTAGCTCTCATAGCAAAAGGATTTGAGTATAGGAGCAGGGAGGTTCTACTGCAGTTGTACAGGGTCTTGGTGAGACCACACCTGTAGTATTGCGTACAGTTTTGGTCTCCAAATCTGAGGAAGGACATTCTTGCCATTGAGGGAGTGCAGAGAAGCTTCACCAGACTGATTCCTGGCATGTCGGGGCTGTCTTGTGAAAAAAGACTGGATAGACTTGGTTTAACTCTCTAGAATTTAGGAGACTGAGAGGGGATCTTATAGAAACTTACAAAATTCTTAAGGGGTTGGACAGGCTAGATGCAGGAAGATTGCTCCCGATGTTGGGGAAGTCCAGGACAAGGGGTCCCAGCTTAAGGATAAGGGGGAAATCCTTTAAAACTGAGATGAGAAGAACTTTTTTTCACACAGAAAGTGGTGAATCTCCGGAACTCTCTGCCACAGAGGGTAGTCGAGGCCAGTTCATTGGCTATATTTAAGAGGGAGTTAGATGTGGGTCTTGTGGCTAAGGGGTCAGAGGGTATAGAGAGAAGGCAGGTACGGGATACTGAGTTGGATGATCAGCCATGATCATATTGAATGGCGGTGCAGGCTCGAAGGACCGAATGGCTTACTCCTGCACCTCATTTCTATGTTTCTATGTTTCTATGATTCCTCTAACTTCAAGTAACCCCGGCATGCCCGTTCCCTCCCTCCACCCAAGTCACACAGGCTTATTGTTTTCATTCAAAAAACAGCTAACAATGGCCAGTTTTCTTTATCATTCTTACTTTTAGGATATCATAAATTAATTGATTTTATCTATCTACATAATCGTCTATATCTCTCGCTACCCTTATGTCTAACGAGTCCAAAGAAGGGTCTCAACCCAAAACGTTACCCATTCCATCTCTCCAGAAATGCTGCCTGTCCCGCTAAGCTACTGCAGCTTTTTGTGTCCAGTGTGAAGAAATGATTGATGGTCAGTGCAAACTTGGTGGGCCGTAGGGCCTGTTTCCACATTCTATCTCTCAACTAAATTGTTGCGAATTGGTGATTGATGGTCGGCGTAGACTCAGTGGGCCGAAGGTCCTGATTCCACGCTGTAACTCTAAACGAAACTAGCGTGAATGGGTGATTGATTGTCGGCGTAGACCCTGTGGGCTGAAGACCTGTTTTCACATCGTATCTCTAAATGAAACTAGCGTGAATGGGTGACCGATTTTCGGCGTGGACTCTGTGGGCTGAAGGCCTGTTTTCACACTGTATTTCTTAATTCTAAACTCTAAATATTCTCTGACACAATCAACATTTTGGTTTTATTTTGACAGAATTATTTTCAGCTCAGAATTCATTAAATAATTTGCTTTCAACTATATTAATATTGGTATTACATGTCACATGTACCGAGGTACAGTGAAATTCATTTTTATATACTGACCAGTAACAAGTATCACTATACAAGTAAGCTCATGATACACATTAAATACGCATCTCAGATACTGTGCAAATGTCTTGTAGTCGTACTCTGCAAAAGTAAACGTTCAGAAGATAGACAAAAAAAACGACATTAACTCGGCGGGTCCGAGACCTTCCCTGGAGAATAGGTACGGTTTCTGTTTGAGATCCTTATTCAGACTGTGAGCCAGGGGAAAGAAGAGATATAGACCGACACTGTCATACAGAGCATACAGAGTCTGGTACCATGTTCAACCCCAGTGTTGTAAGTGCAGGGATTTTGATCTGACCATGGAGATTTGTTGGCCTGGCGGCGTTGCAGGGTAAGCGTAGCCGTGGTGACTCCGTCGCTGCTCCACCACTGTCCGTTCCACGTGGTTGGCCTCTTGGTGCGGTGCTCAGTCCAGCTGAGCCCCAGGCTGCTGTAGGGCCTCCAGCGGTCCACTACCCCGTCGAGACACTGCACTCCCTACAGCAGGCGGTCCGCAGACTTTCCCTGCATTTGCGGCCCCGCTGGTCCTAAATCCGCAGCGGGCCAGCCGAGCCTTCCAGACGGGTTCCACTACTTGGCAAGGGTCGTCTGTCCGTGGCGGGCGAGTCATCGGTCTGTGGTGATGTCGGGCCTAAGGGGGTGGTGTCGGGCGAGGCCGGTCTGTAGCGGTGTCGGGCCTAGCGGACGGGTCCTGGTCTCCAGTGGTGTCGGGCCTACCGGGCGATTCCCCGGCCTGTAGCAGTGTCAGGCCTACCGGGCGAGTCCCGGCCTGCGGTGGTGTCGGGCCTACCGGGCGACCTGGACCTTCGGATTATCTATCCTCTCTCTACGGGCCGCCGCTCCGGGATACTCTCACGTTGTCTCACAATTTGTTTTACCTTTCAGTGCTTATCGGTCACAATCACAGAGCTTACTCACAAGGTATGTATGCATCACTTTCTGTATCTTCACACGACGGTTACTGTTTGGGGGAGAATGTTGTGCTTTACCTGTACCCTCACTCTGGCTCTTTCCTAGACTCCAGTTGCCCTTTTACAGTTCCAGTTTATTGTCACAGGCACAGTGAACAGTATGTGTTACGTGAAAAGAAATACATGATTACAATCAAGGCATTTAGAGTGTATAGATACACAATAAGGGAATAACATTGAGTGCGATGTAAAGCCAGAAAAGTTGATAAAACATAGACTGAGGATCACCAATACAGTAGACATTAGTTCAGGACTACACTCTGGTAGGATGATTCCGTTACCTGATAACAGCTGGGAAGAAAGTCCATGAAACTGGAGCTGTGCATCTGTTCAAATAGGAAAACACACAAATAAACCGTGGAGTAGTGTCCATATGTTTAAAAAATCGCACAGAGTTGTGTACGTAACCCAGTCCATGATACGTTCATAAAATCATAAGCAGCAGGAGAAAACTAAGGCCATTCGGCCGATCAAATCAACTCCGCCATTCATTCATGGCTGATCTATCTTTTCCTTTCAACGCCATGTTCCTACCTTCTCGCCTTAACCCCTGATAACCGTACTGATCATCTGTTAATCGCCGCCTTAAAAATATCCATTGACGGCCTCCGTAGCCTTCTGTGGCAATCAATTCATCAGATTCACCGCACTCCTACTAAATAAATTGCTCCTCATATTTGAAAAGGAACGTCGTTATATTCTAAGGCTATGGCCTCTGTTCGTGGACTCTCGCAAAAGTGGAAACATCCTCTCCACTTCCTGGCCTTTCACTGTTCAGTAAGTTTCAATGAGCACTCCCCTCCCTCATTATTCTAAACTCCAGCGAGCACAGGCCAGTGCCATCAAACGCTGTTTCTTCCTCTATTGATGTTGTACACCTCTATAAGATCACCCCTGATCATCCTGTGCTCCAAGGAAAAACGGTCCTAGCCTGCCCCACCCTCACCCTCGAGTCTTGGCAACAAATTCCTGAACACCACTTCCTCTTCTCCAGTCCCCCATCGGGCAAAATGGGATGGACACGTGAAAAGGCACACCTCCAGATTCAGGGACAGTTTCTTCCCAGCTATTATCAGGCAACTGAACCATCCTATCAACTACTATAGAACTGTCTACAAATACTTTCTACCTCATTGGAGACATCCTGGACTTGCACTAAACGTTATTCACGTTTTTCCTTTCATCGTGTATCTGTACACAGTGAATGACTGGATTGCAATCATGTATTATCTTTCCACTGACTGGATACCACGCAACAAAAGCTTTTCACTGTGACTTATTACAGCGGCAGTAATAAACTAAACTAATCTAAACTTTATCCTGCGTCTGTACACTGGATCGGGTGTGATAATGTTTTGCCTTTCTGCTGGGACATTTACTGGAGAGTATTCTGAGGGATATAATTTACATGAATTTACATGCATTTACATGCATTTACATGGACAAGAGCTGATCCGGGGAAGTCAGCATGGTTTTGTACATGCGAGGTCATGTCTCTGATTGAGGTTTCAGAAGAAACGACCAAAAAGGTAGATGTTCCGCTAAGCATGCGACCACAAGGTCGGCTGCTCTGGAAGGTTAGATCACACGGGATTCTATGACCGTGAATATGTCACATGCACAAAGTCACAGTCACAAAGTCACAGTCACATAGTCACAGTCGCAGAGACACAGTCATAGTCATAGTCACAAAGTCACAATCACAGAGTCACAGTTACAGATATACAGTCACAGTCACAAAGTCACAGTCACAGGGTCACAGTCACCGAGACACAGTCACAGTCACAGTCACAAAGTTACAGTCACAGAGTCACAGTCACAGAGACACAGTCACATAGTCACAGTCACAGTCACAGAGACACAGTCACAGAGCCACAGTCACATAGTCACAGTCACAGAGCCACAGTCACAGAGCCACAGTCACAGAGCCACAGTCACAAAGCCACAGGCTCCGAGCCGTAGCCACCGAGGTAGTCACAGAGCCATATTAACAGAGCCATAGTCACTGAGCCGTAGTCACCGAATCATAGTCATAGTCACAGTCACAGAGCCACAGTCACAAAACCACAGTCACAGAGCCAGTCTCAGAGCCAGTCACACAACTACAGTCACAGAGCCATAGTAAAAGAGCCACAGTCACAGAGCCACAATCACAGAATCATAGTCACAAAGCCACAGGCTCAGAGCCATAGCCACAGAGCCGTAGTCACAGATGTGGTCACAGAGACATATTCACAGAACCATATTCACAGCGCCATAGTCACAGAGTAACAGGCACAGTCACAGTCAGTCACAGAGTTGCAGTCACATAGCCACAATCACAGTCAGATTCAATGTCACATTCAGTCACAGTCACAGAGCACAGTTACAGTCACAGTCACAGAGTCAGTCACAGAGTTGCAGTCACAATCACAGAGTTGCAGTCACAATCACAGAGTCACAGTCACAGAGTCACAGTCACAGATTCAAAGTCACAGTCACAGTCACAGATTCACAGCCACAGTCACAGAGTGACAGTCGCAGTCACCGGCAGAGTCACCATCACAGTCACCGTCACAGAGTCAGTCACAGAGTCACAGTCAGAGTCAGTCATAATCAGTCAAAAAGTCACAGTCATAGTGATAGTCACAGAGTGATAGGCGAAGCCACAGTCGCAGTCCCAGAGTCGCAGTCACAGTCACAGTGACACAATCACAGAGCCATGGTCACAGAACTATCGTCACAAACTCATAGTCACTGAGCCACAGTATCAGAATCATAGTCACAGTCACAGAGCCACAGTCAGAGAGCCACAGTTAGAGCCAGTCGCAGAGCCACAGAGCCACAGTCACAGTCACATAGCCCCAGTCACAGAGTTACAGTGACATTCACAGAGTCACATTGTTTGCTATGTCGCTCTTCGTTTGCTATGTCGCTCTTCCAGCGAGATGCTAAATGCATTTCGTTGTCTCTGTACTGTACACTGACAATGACAATTAAAATTGAATCTGAATCTGAATCTGAATCTGAGTCGCAAAGCTCCAGTCACAGAGCCACAGTCACAACGCCATAGACCCATAGTCACAGTCACAGACTTAGTCACAGTCACAGTGACACAGTCACAGAGCCACAGTCACAGTCACATAGCCCCAGTCGCAGAGCCGCCAGTCACAGAGCCACAGTCACAACGCCATAGACCCATAGTCACAGTCACAGACTTAGTCACAGTCACAGTTATAGTAACAATCATAGTCACAGTCACAGAGTCACGGTCACAGCCACAGTCACATAGTCCCAGTCACAGAGTTACAGTGACATTCACAGAGTCACATTCACAGTGACAGACACAGAGTCAGTCATAGATTCATCATAGTCAGCCATTGTCAGTCATAGTCACAGTCACAGAGCCAGTCACAGAGCCACAATCATAGAGCCACAGTCACAGAGCCACAGTCATGCAGCCACAGTCACAGAGCCACGGTCATAGAACCACAGTCACAGTGCCAAAGCCACAGAACCACAATCACAGTGCCACATTCACAGATACACCGTCACAGAGACACATTCACAGAGTTACAATCACAGAATCATTCATAATCAGCCATAGTCAGTCATAGTCATAGTCTCAGACATAGTCACAGCTACACATAGAATCACATTCACAGTGTCACAGTCATAGTCACAGTCACAGAGTCACAGTCACAACCACATTCACTGAGTCAGTCACAGAGCCATTGTCACAGAGTCACAGTCACAGAGCCACAGTCACAGTGCCACAGTTACAGTGCCACAGTTACAGCCACAATCACAGATCCACAGTTACAGAGCCAGTGTCACAGTCGAAGAGTTACAATCATAGTCACAATCATAGTATTACAGTCACAGAGTTACAGTGTCAGAGTCACAGAGTTAAATGCAGAGTGTCACAGTCAGAGTCAGTCATAGTTAGTCATAGTCAGCAACGTAGTCAGTTATAAAGTCACAGTCATAGAGTAACAGTCAAAGACTCACAGCCACATAGCCATTATCACATAGCCCGTAGATCTAGTTATAGTCACAGACCCATAGTCACAAAGCCTTAGTCACAGAGACACAGCCACTGAGCAACAGTCTCAGAATCACAGTCACAGAGACAGAGTCACATTCACTGTCACAGAGTCACAGTCACAGAGACAGTCACATTTACAGAGTCATAGTCATAGTCACAGTCACAGTCACAGAGTTACACTAACATTCACAGAGTCACAGTCACAGTCACTCATAGAGTCTGTAATTGTCAGCCATAGTCTGTCATAAAGTCCCAGTCACAGAGCCACAGTCAGACAGCCACAGTCAGAGAGCACGCAGAGCCCCAGTCACAGAGCCACAAACAAAATACATTTCTTCTCATCTCCTTTCTTAAGATACATCTTTTTATTCTGAGTCTATGGCTTCCGGTGAAAACATCCTTTCCACATTCGCTCTATCCAGGCCTTTCACTATTCGGTAAGTTTCAATGAGGCACCCACTCATCCTTCTAAACTCCAGCTAATACAGGTCTAGTGCCTTCAAATGTTGAACATATTTTAATCCACTTAATCATTTCCTGGGATCCCTGAAAGCCTTACAAATCAAGAATCTATCAATCTCCGCTTTAAAACTATACACTGAACTGGCCTCCACAGTCAACTGTGGTAAGGAATTCTACAGATTCATACCTTTCTGAACATAGGAATTCCCCCTCGTCTCCTTTTTTTTTTTAAAGGAACGTACTTTTATTCTGTAAAATTGGTAAAACTACACTCACACTAAAAGCAATCCTCAAGGAGTTATCCATACATTTAATTCCAGATGTGGACGTGAGATTGGTGGACGGAAGTAAATGCTCTGGAAGAGTGGAAATCCTCCACAATGGTATCTGGGGAACGGTTTGTGACGATGCTTGGGATATCAAAGATGCGAATGTCGTTTGCCGACAAGTTGGATGCCCGTCGGCCAACACTGCACAAGTGGGTGGCAGTTTTGTGGCAGGCAGTGGGAAGATCTGGATGGACCAGGTTGCCTGCAAAGGTTCCGAAATGTTCTTGTCGGCCTGTTCCTTCTCAGGATGGGAGGTTCACAATTGCAATCACGCCGAAGATGTTGGCGTTACCTGTGGTGGAGGTATGGAGCTAATAGTCATGGCGCCATGGAGGCGCATAACAATGGAGCCATGGAGTCATAGTCGTAGAGTAATTGTGCAAGAATAGTTAGAGAGCCACAGCGCCGTAGCAACACCGTCGTAAAGTCATAACGTTCATACACAGATATATGGAGATAGAGACGTATAGCCATAGTCACAGATACTTAGTGTCAAAGAGTCATAGAGACTTTGAGTCAACGAGACATAGCGACATAGAGACATAGAGGCATAGAGCCATGGAGCAATAGAGACATAGTAATAACCATAGCCATGGCCAGAGATACACAAAGTCATGGTCATAAAGCCATAGCCATAGTCATAATCATAGAGTTACAGAATTATATTCAGAGACACATAGAGACACAGAGACACAGATACATAGAGACATATAGACATATAGACATAGATACACAGAGAAACAGAGCCACAGTCAGAGAGCCACAGTCAGAGCCACAGTCACAGAGCCACAGTCACAGAGCCACAGTCACAGAGAGCCAGAGAGCCACAGTCACAGAGCCACAGTCACAGAGCCACAGTCACAGAGCCACAGTCACAGAGCCACAGTCACAGAGCCACAGTCACAGAGCCACAGTCACAGAGCCACAGTCACAGAGCCACAGTCACAGAGCCACAGTCACAGAGCCACAGTCACAGAGCCACAGTCACAGAGCCACAGTCACAGAGCCACAGTCACAGAGCCACATTCACAGAGCCACAGTCACAGAGCCACAGTCACAGAGCCACAGTCACAGAGCCACAGTCACAGAGCCACAGTCACAGAGCCACAGTCACAGAGCCACAGTCACAGAGCCACATTCACAGAGCCACATTCACAGAGCCACAGTCACAAAGCAATAATCATATGTTCCAAGTCATATATCATATTCATAGCCGTACTTTCATGTATTCCTTGGATCACGAACATCAGTTCTCATAGCATAATTAAGCGATTTGGCCCATCATGGCTGTACTATAATTATATTTCAACGCCATTCCCCTGCCAACGCCTCATAACCTCTGACACCCTTACTAATCAAATATCTGTCAAACGCTGCCTTAAATATATCAATTTTCTTGACATCCACAGCCTTCTGTGGCAATGAATTCCACAGATTCACCTCTATCTGACAAAATACATTCCTTCTCATATAAGCATATGACCATATAACAATTACAGCACGGAAACAGGCCATCTCGACCCTTCTAGTCCGTGCCGAACACGTATTCTCCCCTAGTCCCATATGCCTGCGTTCAGACCATAACCCTCCATTCCCTTCCCGTCCATATAACTATCCATTTTATTTTTAAATGATAAAAACGAACCAGCCTCCACCACCTTCACTGGAAGCTCATTCCACACAGCCACCACTCTCTGAGTAAAGAAGGTCCCCCTCATGTTACCCCTAAACTTATGTCCCTTAATTCTCAAGTCATGTCCCCTTGTTTGCATATTCCCGCCTCTCAGTGGGAAAAGCTTATCCACGTCAACACTGTCTAAACCTCTCATCATTTTAAAGACCTCTATCAAGTCCCCCCTTAACCTTCTGCGTTCCAAAGAATAAAGCCCTAACTTGTTCAACCTTTCTCTGTAACTTAGTTACTGAAACCCAGGCAACATTCCAGTACATCTCCTCTGTACTCTCTCTATTTTGTTGACATCCTTCCTATAATTAGGCGACCAAAATTGTACCCCATACTCCAGAATTGGCCTCACCAATGCCTTGTACAATTTTAACATTACATCCCAACTTCTATAACCAATGCTCTGATTTATAAAGGCCAGCACACCAAAAGCTTTCTTTACCACCCTATCTACATGAGATTCCACTTTCAGGGAACTGTGCACAGTTATTCCCAGATCCCTCTGTTCACCTGCTTTCTTCAATTCCCTACCATTTACCATGTACGTCCTATTTTGGTTTGTCCTGCCAAGATGTAGCACCTCACACTTATCAGCATTAAACTCCATCTGCCATCTTTCAGTCCACTCTTCCAACTGGTATAAATCTCTCTGTAGACTTTGAAAATCTACTTCATTATCCACAACCCCTCCTATCTTAGTATCATCTGCATACTTACTAATCCAATTTACCACACCATCATCCAGATCATTGATGTACATGAAAAAACAACAGTGGACCCAGCACAGATCCCTGTGGCACCCCACTAGTCACTGGCCTCCAACCTGACAAACAACCATCCACCATTACTCTCTGGCATCTCCCATTCAGCCACTGTTGAATCCACCTTGCTACTCCACAATTAATACCCAACCATTGAACATTCTTAACCAACCTTCCACGAGGAACCTTGTCAAAGTCCTTACTGAAGTCCATATATACAACATCCACTGCTTTACACTCATCAATTTCCCAAGTAACCTCTTCAAAAAAATCAAGAAGATTACTCAAACATGACCTTCCAGGCACAAATCCATGTTGACTGTTCCTAATCATCAGACCCTGTTTATCCAGATGCTTATATATATTATCTCTAAGTATCGTTTCCATTAATTTTCCCACCACTGACGTCAAACTAACAGGTCTATAATTGCTAGGTTTACTCTTGGACCCCTTTTTAAACAATGGAACAACATGCGCAGTACGCCAATCCTCCGGCACTATTCCCATTTCTAATGAAATTTGATCTTTTTATTCTGAGTCTATGGCTTCTGGTCATAGACTCTCCCACCGGTGAAAACATCCTCTCCACATTCGCTCTATCCACGCCTTTCACTATTCGGTAAGTTTCAATGAGGTACCCACTCATCCTTCTAAACTACAGCTAATACAGGTCTAGTGCTTTCAAATGTTCAACATATTTTAACCCAATTAACCATTTCCTGGGATCCCTGAAACGCATACAAATCAATAATCTATCAATCTCCGCTTTAAAACTATACACTGAACTGGCCTCCACAGTCAACTGTGGTAAGGAATTATACAGATTCATACCTTTCTGAACAAAGGAATTCCCCCTCGTCTCCTTTTTTTTTTAAAGGAACGTACTTTTATTCTGTAAAATTGGTAAAACTACACTCAAACTAAAAGCAATCCTCAAGGAGTTATCCATACATTTAATTCCAGGTGTGGACGTGAGATTGGTGGACGGAAGTAAATGCTCTGGAAGAGTGGAAATCCTCCACAATGGTATCTGGGGAACGGTTTGTGACGATGCTTGGGATATCAAAGATGCGAATGTCGTTTGCCGACAAGTTGGATGCCCGTCGGCCAACACTGCACAAGTGGGTGGCAGTTTTGTGGCAGGCAGTGGGAAGATCTGGATGGACCAGGTTGCCTGCAAAGGTTCCGAAATGTTCTTGTCGGCCTGTTCCTTCTCAGGATGGGAGGTTCACAATTGCAATCACGCCGAAGATGTTGGCGTTACCTGTGATGGAGGTATGGAGCTAATAGTCATGGCGCCATAGAGGCGCATAACAATGGAGCCATGGAGTCATAGTCGTAGAGTAATTGTGCAAGAATAGTTAGAGAGCCACAGTCAGAGAACCACAGCGCCGTAGCAACATCGCCGTAAAGTCATAACGTTCATAGTCACAGATATATGGAGATAGAGACGTATAGCCATAGTCACAGAGACTTAGTGTCAAAGAGTCATAGAGACTTTGAGTCAAAGAGACATAGGGACATAGAGACATAGAGGTATAGAGCCATGGAGCAATAGAGACATAGTAATAACCATAGTCATAGACAGAGAGACACAAAGTCATGGTCATACAGCCATAGCCATAGTCATAATCATAGAGTTACAGAATTATATTCAGAGAGACATAGAGACACAGAGACACAGATACATAGAGACACATAGAGACATAGAGACACAGAGACAACAGAGCCACAGTCAGAGAGCCACAACAGAGCCACAGTCACAGAGCCACAGTCACAGAGCCACAGTCACAGAGCCACAGTCACAGAGCCACAGTCACAGAGCCACAGTCACAGAGCACAGTCACAGATTCACAGAGCCACAGTCACAGAGCCACAGTCACAGAGCCACAGTCACAGAGCAGTCACAGAGTCACAGAGCCACAGTCACAGAGCCACATTCACAGAGCCACAGTCACAGAGCCACAGTCACAGAGCCACAGTCACAGAGCCACATTCACAGAGCCACAGTCACAGAGCCACAGTCACAGAGCCACATTCACAGAGCCACATTCACAGAGCCACAGTCACAAAGCAAAAATCATATGTTCCAAGTCATATATCATATTCATAGCCGTACTTTCATGTATTCCTTGGATCACGAACATCAGTTCTCATAGCATAATTAAGCGATTTGGCCCATCATGGCTGTACTATAATTATATTTCAACCCCATTCCCCTGCCATCGCCTCATAACCTCTGACACCCTTACTAATCAAAAATCTGTCAAACGCTGCCTTAAATATATCAATTTTCTTGACATCCACAGCCTTCTGTGGCAATGAATTCCACAGATTCACCTCTCTCTGACAAAATACATTCCTTCTCATATAACCATATGACCATATAACAATTACAGCACGGAAACAGGCCATCTCGACCTTTCTAGTCCGTGCCGAACACGTATTCTCCCCTAGTCCCATATGCCTGCGTTCAGACCATAACCCTCCATTCCCTTCCCGTCCATATAACTATCCATTTTATTTTTAAATGATAAAAACGAACCAGCCTCCACCACCTTCACTGGAAGCTCATTCCACACAGCCACCACTCTCTGAGTAAAGAAGGTCCCCCTCATGTTACCCCTAAACTTATGTCCCTTAATTCTCAAGTCATGTCCCCTTGTTTGCATATTCCCGCCTCTCAGTGGGAAAAGCTTATCCAAGTCAACACTGTCTAAACCTCTCATCATTTTAAAGACCTCTATCAAGTCCCCCCTTAACCTTCTGCGTTCCAAAGAATAAAGCCCTAACTTGTTCAACCTTTCTCTGTAACTTAGTTACTGAAACCCAGGCAACATTCCAGTATATCTCCTCTGTACTCTCTCTATTTTGTTGACATCCTTCCTATAATTAGGCGACCAAAATTGTACCCCATACTCCAGAATTGGCCTCACCAATGCCTTGTACAATTTTAACATTACATCCCAACTTCTATAACCAATGCTCTGATTTATAAAGGCCAGCACACCAAAAGCTTTCTTTACCACCCTATCTACATGAGATTCCACTTTCAGGGAACTGTGCACAGTTATTCCCAGATCCCTCTGTTCACCTGCTTTCTTCAATTCCCTACCATTTACCGTGTACGTCCTATTTTGGTTTGTCCTGCCAAGATGTAGCACCTCACACTTATCAGCATTAAACTCCATCTGCCATCTTTCAGTCCACTCTTCCAACTGGTATAAATCTCTCTGTAGACTTTGAAAATCTACTTCATTATCCACAACCCCTCCTATCTTAGTATCATCTGCATACTTACTAATCCAATTTACCACACCATCATCCAGATCATTGATGTACATGAAAAAACAACAGTGGACCCAGCACAGATCCCTGTGGCACCCCACTAGTCACTGGCCTCCAACCTGACAAACAACCATCCACCATTACTCTCTGGCATCTCCCATTCCACTGTTGAATCCATCTTGCTACTCCACAATTAATACCCAACCATTGAACATTCTTAACCAACCTTCCACGAGGAACCTTGTCAAAGTCCTTACTGAAGCCCATATATACAACATCCACTGCTTTACCCTCATCAATTTCCCCAGTAACCTCTTCAAAAAAATCAAGAAGATTACTCAAACATGACCTTCCAGGCACAAATCCATGTTGACTGTTCCTAATCAGACCCTGTTTATCCAGATGCTTATATATATTATCTCTAAGTATCCTTTCCATTAATTTTCCCACCACTGACGTCAAACTAACAGGTCTATAATTGCTAGGTTTACTATTGGACCCCTTTTTAAACAATGACATCCACAGCCTTCTGTGGCAATGAATTCCCCACATGCGCAGTACGCCAGTACGCCAATACCTCCGGCACTATTCCCATTTCTAATGAAATTTGATATTTTTATTCTGAGTCTATGGCTTCTGGTCATAGACTCTCCCACCGGTGAAAACATCCTCTCCACATTCGCTCTATCCACGCCTTTCACTATTCGGTAAGTTTCAATGAGGTACCCACTCATCCTTCTAAACTACAGCTAATACAGGTCTAGTGCTTTCAAATGTTCAACATATTTTAACCCAATTAACCATTTCCTGGGATCCCTGAAACGCATACAAATCAATAATCTATCAATCTCCGCTTTAAAACTATACACTGAACTGGCCTCCACAGTCAACTGTGGTAAGGAATTATACAGATTCATACCTTTCTGAACAAAGGAATTCCCCCTCGTCTCCTTTTTTTTTTAAAGGAACGTACTTTTATTCTGTAAAATTGGTAAAACTACACTCAAACTAAAAGCAATCCTCAAGGAGTTATCCATACATTTAATTCCAGGTGTGGACGTGAGATTGGTGGACGGAAGTAAATGCTCTGGAAGAGTGGAAATCCTCCACAATGGTATCTGGGGAACGGTTTGTGACGATGCTTGGGATATCAAAGATGCGAATGTCGTTTGCCGACAAGTTGGATGCCCGTCGGCCAACACTGCACAAGTGGGTGGCAGTTTTGTGGCAGGCAGTGGGAAGATCTGGATGGACCAGGTTGCCTGCAAAGGTTCCGAAATGTTCTTGTCGGCCTGTTCCTTCTCAGGATGGGAGGTTCACGATTGCAAGCACGCCGAAGATGTTGGCGTTACCTGTGATGGAGGTATGGAGCTAATAGTCATGGCGCCATAGAGGCGCATAACAATGGAGCCATGGAGTCATAGTCGTAGAGTAATTGTGCAAGAATAGTTAGAGAGCCACAGCGCCGTAGCAACACCGTCGTAAAGTCATAACGTTCATAGTCACAGATCTATGGAGATAGAGACGTATTGGCATGGTCACAGAGAATTAGTGTCAGAGATTCATAGAGACTTTGAGTCAAAGGGACATAGGGACATAGAGACATAGAGGCATAGAGCCATGGAGCAATAGAGACATAGTAATAACCATAGTCATAGACAGAGATACACAAAGTCATGGTCATACAGCCATAGCCATAGTCATAATCATAGAGTTACATAATTATATTCAGGGAGACATAGAGACACAGAGACACAGATACATAGAGACATATAGACATATAGACATATAGACATAGAGACACAGAGAAACAGAGCCACAGTCAGAGAGCCACAGTCAGAGAGCCACAGTCACAGAGCCACAGTCACAGAGCCACAGTCACAGAGCCACAGTCACAGAGCCACAGTCACAGAGCCACAGTCACAGAGCCACAGTCACAGAGCCACAGTCACAGAGCCACAGTCACAGAGCCACAGTCACAGAGCCACAGTCACAGAGCCACAGTCACAAAGCAATAATCATATGTTCCAAGTCATATATCATATTCATAGCCGTACTGTCATGTAATCCTTGGATCAGGAACATCAGTTCTAATAGCATAATTAAGCTGTTTGGCCCATCATGGCTGTACTATAATTATATTTCAACCACATTCCCCTGCCATCGCCTCATAACCTCTGACACCCTTACTGATCAAAAGTCTGTCAAACGCTGCCTTAAATATATCAATTTTCTTTACATCCACAGCCTTCTGTGGCAATGAATTCCACAGATTCACCCCTCTGACAAAATACATTCCTTCTCATCTCCTTTCTTAAGATACATCTTTTCATTCTGAGTCTATGGCTTCTGGTCATAGACTCTCCCACCGGTGAAAACATCCTCTCCACATTGGCTCTATCCAGGCCTTTCACTATTCGGTAAGTTTCAATGAGGAACCCACTCATCCTTCTAAACTCCAGCTAATACAGGTCTAGTGCTTTCAAATGTTCAACATATTTTAACCCACTTAACTATTTCCTGGGATCCCTGAAACCCTTACAAATCAAGAATCTATCAATCTCCGCTTTTAAACTATTCACTGAACTGGCCTGCCTCGTCGCCTCGGCGCAGAGGGAGAATAAAGAGGGAAGAGCCAGAGGCGTTAAGATTTTGCCTTCCACCACAGTGAGGAGGTGTTTGGTGAACTCACTGTGGTGGATGTTAAATTTGTGTTGACTAGGTGTTTTTGTCAATTTTTAAAATTACATGTATGACTGCAGGGAAACAAAATTTCGTTCAGACCGAAAGGTCTGAATGACAATAAACGAATCTAATCTAATCTAATCTAATCTAATCTAATCATCTAAGCCTCCACAGCAACTGTGGTAAGGAATTCTACTGATTCATACCTTTCTGAACAAAGGAATTCCCCCTCGACTCCTTTTTTTAAAGGAACGAACATTTATTCTGTAAAATTGGTAAAACTACACTCAAACTAAAAGCAATCCTCAAGGAGTTATCCCTACATTTAATTCCAGATGTGGACGTGAGATTGGTGGACGGAAGTAAATGCTCTGGAAGAGTGGAAATCCTCCACAATGATATTTGGGGAACGGTTTGTGACGATGATTGGGATATCAACGATGCGAATGTCGTTTGCCGACAAGTTGGATGCCCGTCGGCCAACACTGCACAAGTGGGTAGAAGTTCTGTGGCAGGCAGTGGGAAGATCTGGATGGACCAGGTTGCCTGCAAAGGTTCCGAAATGTTCTTGGCGGCCTGTTCCTTCTCAGGATGGGAGGTTCACAATTGCAATCATGCCGAAGATGTTGGCGTTACCTGTGATGGAGGTATGGAGCTAATAGTCATGGCGCCATAGAGGCGCATAACAATGGAGCCATGGAGTCATAGTCGTAGAGTAATTGTGCAAGAATAGTTAGAGAACCACAGCGCCGTAGCAACACCGTCGTAAAATCATAACGTTCATAGTCACAGATCTATGGAGATAGAAACGTACAGCCATAGTCACCGAGATTTAGTGTCAAAGAGTCATAGAGACTTTGAGTCAAAGAGACATAGGGACATAGAGACATAGAAGCATAGAGCCATGGAGCAATAGAGATATAGTCATGGACAGAGAGACACAAAGTCATGGTCATACAGCCATAGCCATAGTCATAATCATAGAGTTACAGAATTATATTCAGAGAGATATAGTTATATGGATGGGAAGGGAATGGAGGGTTATGGTCTGAGCGCAGGTATATGGGACTAGGGGAGATTATGTGTTCGGCACGGACTAGAAGGGTCGAGATGGCCTGTTTCCGTGCTGTAATTGTTATATGGTTATATGGTTATATGGAGACATAGAGACACAGAGACACAGATACATAGAGACATACAGACATATAGACATAGATACACAGATAAACAGAGCCACATTCACAGAGCCACAGTCACAGAGCCACATTCACAGAGCCACAGTCACAGAGCCACATTCACAGAGCCACAGTCACAAAGCCACAATCACAGAGCCACATTCACAGAGCCACAGTCACAAAGCCACAATCACAAAGCCACATTCACAGAGCCACAGTCACAGAGCCACAGTCACAGAGCCACAGCCACAGTCACAGTCACAGAGCCACAGTCACAAAGCAATAATCATATGTTCCAAGTCATATATCATACTCATGGCCGTACTTTCATGTATTCCTTGGATCACGAACATCAGTTCTCATAGCATAATTAACCGATTTGGCCCATCATGGCTGTACTATAATTATATTTCATCCCTATTCCCCTGCCATCGCCTCATAACCTCTGACACCCTTACTAATCAAAAATCTGTCAAACGCCGCCTTACATATATCAATTTTCTTGACATCCACCGCCTTCTGTGGCAATGAATTCCACAGATTCACCTCTCTCTGACAAAATACATTCCTTCTCATCTCCTTTCTTAAGATACATCTTTTTTATTCCGAGTCTATGGCTTCTGGTCATAGACTCTCCCACCGGTGAAAACATCCTCTCCACATTCGCTCTATCCACGCCTTTCACTATTCGGTAAGTTTCAATGAGGTACACACTCATCCTTCTAAACCACAGCTAATACAGGTCTAGTGCTTTCAAATGTTCAACATATTTTAACCCAATTAACCATTTCCTGGGATCCCTGAAACGCATACAAATCAATAATCTATCAATCTCCGCTTTAAAACTATACACTGAACTGGCCTCCACAGTCAACTGTGGTAAGGAATTATACAGATTCATACCTTTCTGAACAAAGGAATTCCCCCTCGTCTCCTTTTTTTAAAGGAACGTACTTTTATTCTGTAAAATTGGTAAAACTACACTCAAACTAAAAGCAATCCTCAATGAGTTATCCATACATTTAATTCCAGGTGTGGACGTGAGATTGGTGGACGGAAGTAAATGCTCTGGAAGAGTGGAAATCCTCCACAATGGTATCTGGGGAACGGTTTGTGACGATGCTTGGGATATCAAAGATGCGAATGTCGTTTGCCGACAAGTTGGATGCCCGTCGGCCAACACTGCACAAGTGGGTGGCAGTTTTGTGGCAGGCAGTGGGAAGATCTGGATGGACCAGGTTGCCTGCAAAGGTTCCGAAATGTTCTTGTCGGCCTGTTCCTTCTCAGGATGGGAGGTTCACGATTGCAAGCACGCCGAAGATGTTGGCGTTACCTGTGATGGAGGTATGGAGCTAATAGTCATGGCGCCATAGAGGCGCATAACAATGGAGCCATGGAGTCATAGTCGTAGAGTAATTGTGCAAGAATAGTTAGAGAGCCACAGCGCCGTAGCAACACCGTCGTAAAGTCATAACGTTCACAATCACAGATCTATGGAGATAGAGACAAATAGCCATAGTCACGGAGACTTAGTGTCAAAGAGGCATAGAGGCTTTGAGTCAAAGAGACATATGGACATAGAGACATAGAAGCACAGAGCCATGGAGCAATAGAGACATAGTCATAGACAGAGATACACAAAGTCATGGTCATAGAGCCATAGCAAGAGTCATAATCATAGAGTTACAGAATTATATTCAGAGAGACATAGAGACACAGAGACACAGATACATAGAGACATATAGACATATAGACATAGAGACACAGATAAACAGAGCCACAGTCAGAGAACCGCAGTCGCAGTCACAGTCACGGAGCCACAGTCACAGAGCCACAGTCACAGAGCCACAGTCACAGAGCCACAGTCACAGAGCCACAGTCACAGAGCCACAGTCACAGAGCCACATTCACAGAGCCACAGTCACACAGAGCCACAGTCACAGAGCCACATTCACAGAGCCACATTCACAGAGCTACAGTCACAAAGCAATAATCATATGTTCCAAGTCATATATCATATTCATAGCCGTACAGTCATGTATTCCTTGGATCACGAACATCAGTTCTCATAGCATAATTAAGCGATTTGGCCCATCATGGCTGTACTATAATTATATTTCAACCACATTCCCCTGCCATCGCCTCATAAACTCTGACACCCTTACTAATCAAAAATCTGTCAAACGCTGCCTTACAGATATCAATGTTCTTGACATCCACAGCCTTCTGTGGCAAAGAATTCCACAGATTCACCTCTCTCTGACAAAATGCATTCCTTCTCATCTCCTTTCTTAAGATACATCTTTTTATTCTGAGTCTATGGCTTCTGGTCATAGACTCTCCCAGTTTTCCCAAAGTCTGCAAATTTGCTAATGTTACTTTGAATCCCTTCAGCTAAATCATAGATGTATATTGTAAATAGCTGCGGTCCCAGCACCGAGCCTTGCGTAACCACAATATTCACTGCCTGCCATTCTGAAAGGGACACGGTAATTCCTACTCTTTGTTTCCTGTCTGCCAACCAATTTTCTATCCATGTCAGCACTCTACCCCGATATCATGCGCCCTAATTTTGTCCACTAATCTCCAATGTGGGACCTTATCAAACTTCAAAATGGTGAGTTCTTGTTTAATCTTACTATTTTACTTCGGAGTCACGTCAGTGACTACGGAAGATTTTAAAGCTATGTGATTTCAAGCCGTGGAACAGTCCATGCTTCACTCACTGCCGTAGTCATTCAAGGGAGGAAGTATGTTATTGTATTCAGACATGCATCCAATTCAGGCAATAACTATTTATTTTACAAAATAATCCTCCCTATGGCTAAATATATTGCAGAATTCAAACTTGATTCTGCAATACCGCATGTTTGGTTATTGGCTTATTATAAAGAATTGGAAGGTCTTTCTCTAGACCATCATGCTGTTGCCAGGATATGGTCCATAGGCACTTCCTTGTCTCTAGCTGCCGGTGTTGCTGTTGCCCTTGTGGATAGAAACTGAAGGTGTCAGTATCCGCCCCCAGCAGCTCCCAAGCCTGTCTGAGTCATCTATCGATGGTTAGTGCAAATACTCGGCCATTAGGCTGATTGTGGCTCCCCATAGTGCGAATTTACTTCCTCGTAAGTTTCAGTAGTTGTAAGGTATAATAGATGGTGTGTCATTACACATGGTCGGGTGTTAGTTGGGTATATCTGGAATTCCAAATTTTGTCCTGATGTTCATGGTTTATCTTGTTTAACAAGCTCTAATATGCGAAGTTATCTTTTCTGGAGATGCCATTATTTATCCCAGTCTCAGTTTATGTAGAACTGGACCCCTAGATATCAGACCAGACTATCAGCATACTGTTTATATAATGTCCCCCCCCCCCCCCCCCAAGGGACAGGGATATTCCTGGTCCCCTAGCAATGTTAGTGCAACACTGACGTCCCAGATCTGGGAGTATTCCCTCTAGGCGGGTTGATGTTAAAATAATCCTCATAAGTTTGACAACTAGAGAGCGAGGTCCCATGGAAAGTTGTCGTGGCGCCTGCAACCAGCAAGCTGACAGGGCACTCTTGAATAATTATAGTACTGCAGCGCAGTCCTTCATCTATATGATGGCTGGATAGGAATACTCAGGACGTTGGTGGTTTTAGCTGTATTATACGCTACACCAGTCCTTGTTGATTCTTGATAGGCCGCCGTGATCATGCTCATGATATTGTCCGCCAGCCCGGATCAAGCATGGTGGACAATGGTTCAGAGACAAGTCCGAGACCACAGGGATCCATGGCTGTGTAGGCCAATCAGGAACTTTGAAGACACTTGATGTTGAGTCCATATGTGTTTTCGCTTATGATCCGACTGATGAGGCAGGAGGGATAAACATTGTAAACAATTATTCACCATTCAGCGAGTGACGTCCATTACTACTGCCCCAAGTGTGGTTCTCATGCGGCATATGTTGCTAACTGGTGATTGGGTCTAGATGCAAGTGGATCGATATCTGATGTTCCTCTTGTGGTAATATCAGCATCTTTTTTGTGGTCCAACAGTCATTCGGTGATGTGATTGAATTTTCTGACCTGGTGTGTGCCTCAGTATTCAGCTTACCTGGTAGGTAATTTTGCTGATAGTCAAATATGTATGTTAATTCACCATAGCCACATATATTGGCCAGATTGACACATGGTATCGATCTTTTCTCCCATATGATTAATATATGCCACCACTGCGATATTATCAATTCGTAGGCGGACATGCAGATGGTGCATTGTTAGCAGTAGGCTTTTAGCCCATAAAACGCACCCAACGACAGTGTTATTAGTAATTAATTTTGTTGTAGGCTTCCACCAAGGCTGCTTTACTCTTTGTCAATGTTACAGACATATGGATAACGTTAATTGGAAATCCCAGAAAGTCCAGTTGTGGATGCAGTCAACATAGATTTATCTGGATGGAGATGACCCCAGAGTTCCACCCTATGTTTAGTAGGTAAAACTGCTGATTTAGCTAGATCCAGGGTTTTCCCCCCACAATTGATATATCATCAAGATATGCCATGACAATATGTTTTTGTGTCTAATACTGCCAAAGCCCGTTTTAATACCTTGGTGAAAGTCTTGGGGCTGAAGTTAGTGCATTAGGCAATGCTATACCCTGCCATTGTTGCCCCATCCAGTTAAGTTTTTGGAATCGACAATGATCCCTCCATGTCTCTCAAAACAAGTGTAATATGTCGACAGTTAGTACAGGTCGTACACCGTTGTGTTCTGGAAGGAACCCGATCCACCTACTTACCTGGTTGCCGGTGGTATGTCCCTTTCTTCAATTTCTCCCTCTTTTGCGGAAGAGGCGCCGGAGTGCGGGGTTGGCACGTTTTCCATGAGGGTCGCTCTGGGCCTTGGCTCCGCGACCCTCGAGCTTTCACCAGCGTCCTGGTTGATACCTGCTTGTGGATAATAGGGGTGCTGTCGTTGCAGATGGCGCTTGTCATCTCTGTACCATCGTCAGGGCGAGCAACCAATGATATGCCCGCTGTCCGAATTTTTGAAATCTTCTGTAGTTTGACCTCCTGGGTTTTTGTGTCAGTCCCAACTGTACCCCCAGATCGCATTGTTTGCAGCAGGCATTTTTAATGAAGTAAAGTTCACATGAGGCCTATACTTTGCGTAATTTCGTTGCCTGTCACTGCAGAAGATGTAAGTACAGGTAGTCGATGTTGGCCGCCAGACTGGTCTGTAGTGGTACTTTTCGGTGATCCGTAATATTGGTGATCACTCCTAGTACCTACTTAGGATTCTGCACCCCCTGCACATTGCTGTTTTCGTCAGAGATGTCCCCTTCATCCGGACCAGTCCAGCCCTGGTCCACAACGCACTCCTCTATCGGGGGAGATGCATTGTTTTACAGCCCTCGATAAGGTGCTGTTGTGGGATTGCGAAGACTCCCGTAGTGTGCTTGCTCCGTCTCCCGGAGCAAGTCACGGGCGGACCTCTGCTGCACTCAGGCAGCGCATCCACCCGGCCGGACTCAGATGAGTTTGATCGGCCGGCCTGAATCCTGTTGGGCTTCGCCTCCAGCCTGCTGCGCTGCTTAGAGCAGTACGACTCATGGCGCTGGATTCAGCTTGTAGTCAGTGAGTGGACCTTAGTAACCAGCCAACGGTCACGTTCACTAACCTTGGGCACCGCGTCCTCCTGGCCGGACTCCCTTAGTCTATCGGACGTACCGGATCCTGCCTGTCTCCAGCCCGCCGTGTTGTTTCCAGGTATACAGATCGCGGTGCTGGGCTCAGCCTTCGCTGGTCGTATTCGGCTGTCGGCTGCCGGAAACTTCCTAGTTCCTCACAGCCTGCGGTCCTGGAACCGTTGTTTGCCCATGGCTGAGGGCTGCCGGAACCTTCCTAGTTCCCCGCAGCCTGCGGTCCTGGAACCGCTGTTTGCCCATGGCTGTGAGCTGCAGGAACTGTCCCTAGTTCCCCGCAGCCTGCGGTTCTGAAACCACTGGGCGTTCGTGGTTGTTGGCTGCCGGGACCTGCCTGGTTCTCCGCAGCCTACGGTCCTGGAGCCGCTGGACGTCCGTGTTTGTTGGCTGCGGGACCGGCCAGGGTCCCCGCAGCCTGCGGTCCTGGATCCGCTGGGCGTCCGTGAGCCGCTGGACGTCTGTGGCGTCGGCTGTCGGGACCTACCTTGTTCCCCGCAGCCTTCTGTCCTGGAGCCGCTGGTTGCCCGTGGCCGCCGGCTGTCGGGACCTACCTGGTTCCCCGCCGGTAGTCCGTGGCTGCCGGCTGCGTGGAACTACCTGTTTCCCTGCGGCAGCCTACGGTACTGGAGCCGCTGGACGTCTCTGGTGTCGGTTGCCGGGAACAGCCTTGTTCCCCGCGGCAGCCTGCGATCCAGGTCCGATTTTCTTCCCCTTATCCAACGTGCTGTAACATAAAGCACAGCAAGGGGAAGAAATACAACTTCAATTTTTCTTACATGTGTAGGTCCGTTAGAATTTTACCCGCTGGAGCGTTCCACCCCCGCCCGTCGCTGTTGCACTGCGTGAAACGCAATCCGCGCAAGCGTGCTAGCGGGGTCTTCCCGTAGTCACTCACGTGACTCCGAAATAAAATTCGTGTTTTCTCTCCCCGACGTTCGTAAAAAGTGGGAAAATATTAGCTACCATCCAATCCGCATGAACGGATGCTGAATCTTTTGAACATTGGAAAATTATCACCAATGCGTCCACGATTTCTAGAGCAACTTCCTGAACTACCCTGGGATGCAGACCATCAGGCCCTGTGGATTTATCAGCCTACAGTCCCATCATTCTACGAAACACCAATTCTGCCTAATGTGGATATACTTCAGTTCCTCCGTTACCCCAGATCGTCTGGCCACTAGTATATCAAGAAGATTATCTGTGTCCTCCTTAGTGAAGAAGGATCCAAAGTTCAACGCATCTGACATTTCCTTGTTACCGATAATAAATTCACCTTTTTCAGTCTTCAAGATTTTTTCATCATCACATGCCTAAATAAGCATTTACTATCCTCCTTTATATTCTTGGCTAACTTACCTTCGTACCTCAACTTTTTTCCACGTAATCCCTCTTCAGTTATCTTCTGTTGCTCTTTAAACATTACCCAATCCTCTTGCCTCTTCATCTTTTCTACATTGTAACTCGTCTCGTTTATGTATATACTGTCCCTGACGTCCCTAGGCAGCCACTGTCGCCCCTTACTCACCTTGGAATCTATATATATCTTTGGAATTAACTGATCCAGCACCTTCTGTATTATGCCCAGAAATACCTGCCATTGTTGTTCCACTGTCATCCCTGCTAGGGTATCTTTCCAATGAACTTTGGCCAGCTCCTCCCTCATGGCTCCATTATTCGACTGCAACACTGACACGCCCGATTTACTCTTCTCCCTCTCCAATTATAGATTGAATTTGGTCAATATTATGGTCAAATTTGGACAATATTATGGTCACTACCTCCTAATGGCTCCTTAACCCCAAGTTCCCTATCATATCCGGTTCATTGTATAACACTAAATCCAGAATTGCCTGCTGCAATACATGCTGCTCTAAGAATCCATCACAGATTCATGATGTCAACATAGCTTCGTGAAGGCAAGGTCTTGCCTGACAAATTTGTTCATATTATTTGAAGAAATATATAGCAGGACAGACAAAGGAGAACCAGTAAATGGTGTTTACCAAGACTTTCAGAAAGCATTTTTATAAAGTGCCGCACGCGAGGCTGCTAAGGAAGATGAGAGCCCATGGCATCAACGGGCAGATACATGGATAGCAGGTTAGCTGCTTTTCCAAAGGCAAAAGTGGCAATAAAGGAACTTTTTCTGGTTGGCTGTCATTGACTATTGGAGTTCAGCACGGGTCGGTGCTGGGGCCGCTACTCGTCACGTTGTATATTAATGGTTTGGACGCGTGGATTGAAGGCTTTGTGGCCAGGTTTGTGGATGTTACGGAAAAAGGTAGAGTGGCATTTAGTGTAGAAATTGTTGGGACCATGCAGAATGACTTAGACAGGTTGGGATAGTGGAGAGAGAATTGGCAGATGGAATATAGTAACGCAAAGTGCGGAGCCATGCTCTTTGATAGCAGGAATAAACATGTAGACTATTTTCTAAAGGTAGAGAGGGTTAAGATAACGGAGGTACTAAGGGACTTGGGAGTGCTGGTGAAAGATTCCCAAAAAGTTAATCATCGTCGAAATGGTAGTAAAGAAAGCAAACTCAATGCAAGCATTGATTTCAAGAAGGCTTGTATACAAAAATAGGGATGGAATGCTAAAGTTCTATAAGATGCTGGTCAAACCGTGTTTGGAATATTGTGAGCAATTTTAGGCACCATATCTGAGGAAGGATGTGCCAGCGCTGGAGAGTTTCCAGAGCAGGTTTACAAGAATGATTCCAGAAATTAGTATCGTAACATGTGATGAGCGTTTGTCAGCACTAATCCTGTACTCGCTGGAGCTTAGAATAATTTAGAAGAGTTTTGCCAACCTGCTATCTATGCTAGTATATGGCGTTTTGATACCATGAGTTCTCATCTTACTTAGCAGACTCGCGTCTGACACCTTATATAGGGCTTCCTGGAAATCCAGGTAAACAACATCCACTGATTATCCTTTGTCTGTCCAACCATTTACTTCTTCAAACGGTTACAGCAGATTTGTCAGGCAAGATATCTCCTTCGCAATGCCATGATGACTTCACCACATTTGATCATGAAGTTCTAAGTGCTCCGTAACCTCATCCTTTGTATTGTACTGTAAAATCGTTCCAACTACTGGTCAGACTAACTGGCCTGTATTTTCCACTCTTCTGCTTTGCGCCCTTCTTGGACAATGGGGTATTATTCCACTCGCCAGGAACCACTCCTGACTAGTGATTTTTTGAAATATTACTATTAATGCATCGACAGTCTCTGAAGCCACCTCATTCAGAACACTGGGGTGCAGTCCATCTAATCAGGTGAGATCTAACTTTAGTCCATTCTGCTTCCCAAGCACCTTCTCCTTAGTTTAGCTACTCCACCAACTTCCACCCCAAGACTCTCTTGAAGTTCAGGCACTTGGCTGTGTGCAGACTGATGCAAAAAAATAATTCAATTCGTCTGCCATTTCTTTATTCTGAATTATCACTTCTGCATTATTTTCCAGCTGTCCATCGCCCAATCTTGCCTTTTTATTACTCGTTATGTATCTGAAGAAACTCTTGCGATCTTCTTTTGGCGAGCTTACGTTCATATTGTTTTTTCCCTCCATATAGCCTTTTTAGCTACCCTCTTTTGTTCTCTAAATGTTTCCCAATCCTCTGGCTTCCCATTGATCTTTCCCATACATTATATTTTAGATTAATGCTGCCCTTGGCTTCCCTTGTCAGCCACCATCCCCTCATTCTCTCCCTAGAATCGTTATTCCACTTTGGAATGAAATGATCCTGCATCTCCTGAATTATTCTTAGAAATTCCTGCCATTGCTCTTCCACCTTCATTGCTGTTAGGTCCCTTTCCTGTCAACTTTGGCCAGCTCTTCCCTCATGCCTCTGTATTCCCCTTCACTCTGCTGTAATACCGGCATTACATATTTCACCATTCCCATTCAAATTGAAAGTTTGAATCTTATCATATTGCGGTCGTTACAACCTAGCAGTTCCTTTACCGTGAGCCCACTTGTTAAATCCAGTTCATTACACAGCACTAAATCCAGAATTGCCTTTTCCCTTGTTGGCTGCACTTCAAATTGATCCGATAAACCACGGAGGGAACGGACAATGAGCCACCACGTGCCAGGATGCTCCCCACTCCACCAACAGGAAGGAAACGCAGATGCAATGGCAATGGGAGTGAAATCAAAATGCAAGGAGCTGTTTGGCTTGGGCTGCCCTGTGCTTGAAACTGCAATGACAATGGAAATGAAATGAAAATGCAATGAGCTGTTCGGCCTGCTCTGTGCTTGATACTGCAATGGAAATGGAAATGAAGTGAAAATGCAATGAGCTATTTGGCCTGCCCTGTGCTTGAATGTGAGATGGAAATGCCATGAAATGTCGTTTGGATTGCCTGAAACCACTCATTTCTGGCCACAATGCCGGGAAACCAAACCCATTTCCCCAAAATGCCACATTAGTCCAGGAGACACATTTTGGCCCAAAAGACCCGTGCCAGGCTAGGAAAAGACCAGAAAAATGCCTTTCACTGAGATTTCACTGACGATTTTAAAGAGTACTTCGGCCCATCAGACATGTAGTAACCAAGAAGGAGCCCCTTCAGTCCATCAGTAAGTATTCCCCCTGCAATTATTACACCTCACCCCAGTATTTTCTCCCTCCCTTCATTGGCTCGATGTGAGATACAGGCCGTGATATACTTTCCTCCTTCAATGCTGTAAGCTGCAGAAAAAGGTAAAACATATCTAAAATTCATTCTCCACCCTGTCCCCGTTCTCACTCACAGTCTTTCATCTGAGAACCCAGCCCACCAGACCTGAGTGACTGAGCTGCCAGCCTACCAGGCCTGAGTGATTGAGCTGCCAGCCCACCAGACCTCAGTGACTGCCTGCCAGCCAACCAGGCCTGAGCAACTGAGCCGCTAGCCGTATAATCCATACGACACACAATGTCCACACTAGACCTCTGGAAACCAGTCCCTTCGGCCCACAATAATGCATTGGGGGACCAGCCCTCCCATGTGAACATGGTACCCAACGGGTTCCACTTAGTCTAGTACAAAATATTGCCATTTGAAAGGAGCTCCAGAATACCCTGCACCCTCTCAAGCCATTCCTACCCCCACACACACACTTCCCTCCGACACGGACACGGAGCAATCGCCGGCCCCACCTTTTTTGGTTAAACATCTATTTCCTTCGGGTGTTTTCTTTTATTTCCACCTTAGCCATTACCGTACTTTTTCGATAGCGGCCTTGACCCGTCTGATGTCATCCTTCGACGTGCAGCTGGCCTCGGCCCGCACCGGTCTACCGGACATGCTGTCTGTGCGTGTGTGTTTGTTTGGCGGAGGGGAGAGGCGGCGGCACCAAGAGCGAGTGAAAGTATCGATCATAGAGCGGAATAGGTGACATTTCGGGTGGAGACCCTTCTTCTGACTGACAGTCTAGGGGAAGGGAAACAGGAGATATAGGCATTCATCATTTTGTCCTTAGTACCGTCTATATATCTTGTTCCACTTTTCCATGGCTCAGTCTAAAGAAGCGTCTCGACCCGAAATTTCACCTATTCTCTATGATCGATATTTTCGTCCGTCTGTCCGCTCATTTGCTCGCCCTTGGATTAAATAGCGCAGGATAAAGCTGCGAATTCACGCACAGGATGGAAAGTGAAAACTAGGGGGACGCTGTCCCCTGCGTACCCCCCCCCCCCCCCCCCCCCCCCCCCCCCCCCCCCCCCCCCCCCCCATTTCGATCACTGCCTGTACTCCTAGTTCCTCCTGCTCAACGACATTCCTTACCTACCTGTGATACCACTTTCAGAGACTTTCAATTATTCCTCGGTCCCACGGGTCTACAAGACCCTATTTGCCTGTGATCCCACCGTCAAGGAACGATTTACCTGGGCTCCTAGATCCATCTGTTCAACAATAATCCCTATCTAACTGCGACGCCACCTTCAAGGAATTATTTAGCTGCGCTCAGAGACCCATCTGTACAACAACAAACTCTATCCACCTGTGACACCACCTTCAATGGACTATGTAACTGTGCTCTTAGATTCCACTGCTCTACAAAAATCCCTATTAAACTAATTCTCCACTTGCAGCCTGTGCTCTTCAATCCCTCTACTCTACTACACTCCGCAGAGCTGAGTAGATCCTGCCCATTTTGGAATTTTCAAAATGTAGCACCTCATGTTTTGTGTGTATGTGAATGTTTTATGGCCATATTTGTTGTTCCAGAACATTATTTGGCTTCATTCAATTTGATTTAGTTTAATTTAATCCAGCTGAGTTTGGTTCATATCCCTCCGTACAACACCACTCCCAATCAAGATCTGACTCCACCTTCAGGGAACTATGTACCTGCACTCCAGGATCCCTCTACTCTATACCAATCCCAATGATGCCACTTTCAGTGAAAGCTCTACCTGCATTTCAAGATCCCTCTGTTTTACTACTTTCCCGGTCTTCCTGTGATGGTACATTTGGTGAAATATGTACCTGTACTCCAAGATCCCTCTACTCAACAACATTCCCTACCTACCTGTGACACCGCTTTCAGGGAATTGTGTCCAATTACCCCTATGTCCCACTGGTGTACAGGTTTCCAGGTTTCCTTTATTGTCATTGAGACCGAAGTCTGAACGAAATTTCGTGCCTGCAGTCATACATACATACAATACAATAGAAAAAACCACAATAAACACATATTAACATACACCACACTGAGTCCACCTAGCACCTCCTCACTGTGATGGAGGCAAAAGTCTTAGATACAACATCCATCTTCCTGCAACACCACCTTCATGGACCTAAGTAACTTCGTACCGAGATCCCTCCGCTCTACAACAATCCCCTTTAACATATGTTTCCACATTCAGAGAACTATATGCATGTGCGCCTCAATCCCTCTGCTCTACAACACTACCCAGAGGTGTGTAGATCCTGCCCATTTGGAATTATCAAAATGTAACACCTCACGTTTTTTTGTGCATGTTAATGTTTTATGGCCATATTTGTTGTTTCAGAACTTCCGCCGCCACCGACTATCTCCAAGACTCCTGACTATCCCGTGTACGTGCCTGGGGAATCCATCACCATCACGTGCGCTAGTTCACGGCGGGACACGGCGGGAAGGTTTCAGTTGAGAAAAGACTCAAACCTTCTCACCAGCAGCGCGGGAAGTGACACGACCTTCAACCACCGGGTCACAAACTTAAGGGCAGACGTGGCCAACACCTACACCTGTGTCATATCGGTGCAAGTCTCCGCTCGGTGGCTCCCTTCCGCTCCGAGCCGTGCGATCCACATTCGTGTCATTGGTCAGTCACACACGCCACCGTCATGGTATATATTCAGGGGGGATTATGCTGCATAGTGTGATGGTGCAGGGTACATTGGTACAAATAAACATTGGTAATAGTTTCGTCCCGTCTACTTTAGTTTAGTTTAGTTTACTTCAGTTTAATTTAGTTTAGTTCCTTTCATTTTGCTTGGTTTTCCAATTTAATCCAGTTCAGTTCTGATCCCTCTCCCCAACACCTCTCCGTATTGAGCTGGGACTGCACCTTCATGGAACTAAGTACCTGCCATCCTGGATCCCTCTACTCCATAACATTCCTTATCTAATTGTGAAGCAGGTTTCAGGGAACGATGTGCCTGCGATTCTATACATCTCTGCTCTGTAATAATCCCTATGAATCAATTACGACACTTTCAAGGACAGATGCACCTGCACTTCTAGATCACTCTGCTCTCCTACATTCCCAACCATCCTTTGACGCGTTTTAGGGATGTAATTAACTGCGCTCCGAGATCCCTCGGCTCTACAATACTCCCAAATCACCCGTGTTGCCACTTTAAGGAAACTGTGTCCATTTACTCCTAGATTCCTCTGCACAATAAAACTTCATTTCCAACTCCAACGCCACATCCAAGGACAAATGTAGCTGCGCTCGTAGATCCCTCTGCTCTACAACATCGCCCCAGAGCTGCTCTACAACATTTCCCAGAGCTCTACCATTCACTATGTAGGACGTGCCCATGATGGACTTTCCAGAACGCAACGCCACCCATGTTTCTGTGCATGTAGATATTTTATGTCGATGTTTTTCGTTGCAGAACGCCCGCGTCCACCGACTCTCTCCAAGATTCCTGATTATCCTGTGTATGTACCTGGAGAATCCATCATCCTCACGTGCGCTAGTCCACGGCGAGAAACGGCGGGGAGGTTTCAATTAAGGAAAGATTCCGACCTTCTCACCAGCAGCACGGGAAGCGACACGACCTTCACCCACCGTGTCACAGGGTTAAGGGCAGTCGTTGACAGCACCTACACCTGCGTCATGTTGGTGCACGTCTCTGCTCGGTGGCTCCCGTCCCCTCCAAGCCCAGCGGTCCACATACGTGTCACAGGTTAGTCACACACGCCGTCGTCTTGGGATGTATTCAGGGCGGATTATAGTGCTTAATGTGATGGAGCTGGGAAACAAACCTGGGTGGATTTTTCCAGACTCCTTTCATTGTGATTATTTTCGTTCACTTTTGTTTTATTTAGTTGAGTCCAGCTCACATTAGTATCTACGGCTTAGTTTATCAAGTTCAAGTGTAATTCAATCCCGTTTAGTTTACTTCGGTGTGATTTAGTTCAGTTCCGCTCACTTTCTGTTACGATGCGATACGATAGAACCTAGAGAGCGAAATAGTCTGCCACAATCATGAACATTGGAACGATAGTACAGGTGGAAGATGGCGTCCTCCACCCCCACAGATTGCTAGGTCATCGAACTGCAGGCGGTGCAGTTTGGGTTTAACCAGTTGTCGCAGGTTCGTGAGCATTAGCTTCGCCAGGGGTTTCATGATGTGTAAAGTCAGCGCCACCGGTCAGCTCTTGTCGCAGGAGCTGGGACACGTCCCCTTTGGTACATGAACCAGGGCGGATGTCGTCCACATCACATGAACCCTCTCCTTGAGTACCCAAGGGCTGATACCAACGGGTCCCGCGGCTTTGCGTGGGTGTAGTCTGCACAGCTCTGCTGGAATATTTGGCTAACATCAGTTCGATTCAATTTAATTTAATCCTATTAGTTTACTTAAATTTGTTTAATTTAGTGCAGCCCCTTTTATTTTGTTTGGCTTCATTCAATTTGATTTAGTTTAATTTAATCCAGCTGAGTTTGGTTCATATCCCTCCGTACAACACCACCCCCAATCAAGATCTGACTCCACCTTCAGGGAAATAGTACCTGCACTCCCGGATCCATCTACTCTACAACAATCCCTATGGTGCCACTTTTAGTGAAAGCTCTACCTGCATTTCAATATCCCTCTGTTCTACTACATTCCCTGTAATCCTCTGATGGTACATTTGGTGAAATATGTAGCTGTACTCCAAGATCTCTCTACTCAACAACATTCCCTACATACCTGTGACACCGCTTTCAGGGAATTGTGTCCAATTACCCCTATGTCCCACTGGTGTACAGGTTTACAGGTTTCCTTTATTGTCATTCAGACCGAAGTCTGAACGAAATTTCGTGCCTGCAGTCATACATACATACAATACAATAAAAACCCCAACAATAAACACATATTAACATCCACCACAGTGAGTCGACCTATCACCTCCTCACTGAGATGGAGGCAAAAGTCTTAGATACAACATCCATCTTCCTGCAACACCACCTTCATGGACCTAAGTAACTGCGTACCGAGATCCCTCCGCTCTACAACAATCCCTTTTAACCTATGTTTCCACATTCAGAGAACTATATGCCTGTGCGCCTCAATCCCTCTGCTCTACAACACTACCCAGAGGTGTGTAGATCCTGCCCATTTGGAATTTTCAAAATGTAACACCTCACGTTTTTTCTGTGCATGTGAATGTTTTATGGCCATATTTGTTGTTTCAGAACTTCCGCCGCCACCGACTATCTCCAAGACTCCTGACTATCCCGTGTACGTGCCTGGAGAATCCATCACCATCACGTGCGCTAGTTCACGGCGGGACACGGCGGGGAGGTTTCATTTGAGGAAAGACTCCAACCTTCTCACCAGCAACACGGGAAGTCACACGACCTTCAACCACCGGATCACAGACTTAAGGGCAGACGTGGCCAACACCTACACCTGTGTCATATCGGTGCAAGTCTCCGCTCGGTGGCTCCCTTCCGCTCCGAGCCGTGCGATCCACATTCGTGTCATTGGTCAGTCACACACGCCACCGTCATGGTATATATTCAGGGGGGATTATGGTGCATAGTTTGATGGTGCTGGGAAAGAAACATTGGTAATAGTTTCGTCCCGTCTACTTTAGTTTAGTTTAGTTTACTTCAGTTTAATTTAGTTTAGTTCCTTTCATTTTGCTTGGTTTTCCAATTTAATCCAGTTCAGTTCTGATCCCTCTCCACAACACCTCTCCGTATTGAGCTGGGACTCCACCTTCATGGAACTAAGTACCTGCCATCCTGGATCCCTCTACTCCATAACATTCCTTATCTAATTGTGCAGCAGGCTTCAGGGAACGATGTGCCTGCGCTTCTATATATCTCTGATCTATAATAATTCCTATCAATAAATTACGACACGTTCAGGGACCGATGTACCTGCACTACTCGATCACTCTGCTCTCCTACATTCCCAACCATCCTTTGACGCGTTTTTAGTGATGTACGTAACTGCGCTCCGAGATCCCTCGGCTCTACAATACTCCCAATCCACCGGCGTTGCAACTTTAAGGAAACTGTGTCCATTTACTGCTAGATTCCTCTGCACAACAAAACTCCTTATCCACCTGCAACGCCACCTCCAAGGACAATTGTAGCTGCGCTCGTAGATCCCTCTGCTCTACAACATCGCCCCAGAGCTGCTCTAAAACACTCCCCAGAGCTCTACCATTCACTATGTAGGACGTGCTCATGATGGACTTTGCAGAACGCAACACCATCCATTTTTCTGTGCATGTAGATATGTTATGGCGATGTTTTTCGTTGCAGAACGCCCGCATCCACCGACTCTCTCCAAGATTCCTGATTATCCTGTGTATGTGGCTGGAGAATCCATCATCTTCACGTGCGCGAGTCCACGGCGAGAAACGGCGGGGAGGTTTCAATTAAGGAAAGATTCCGACCTTCTCACCAGCAGCACGGGAAGCCACACGACCTTCACCCACCGTGTCACTGAGTTAAGGGCAGTCATGGACAGCACCTACACCTGCGTCATGTTGGTGCACGTCTCCGCTCGGTGGCTCCCGTCCCCTCCAAGCCCAGCGGTCCACATACGTGTCACAGGTTAGTCACACACGCCGTCGTCATGGGATGTATTCAGGGGGGATTATAGTGCTTAATGTGATGGAGCTGGGAAACAAACCTGGGTGGATTTGTCCAGACTCCTTTCACTGTGATTATTTTCGTTCACTTCTGTTTTATTTAGTTGAGTCCAGCTCACATTAGTATCTACGGCTTAGTTTATCAAGTTCAAGTGTAATTCAATCTCGTTTAGTTTACTTCGGTGTGATTTAGTTCAGTTCCGCTCACTTTCTGTTACGATGCGATACGATAGAACCTAGAGAGTGAAATAGTCTGCCACAATCATGAACATTGGAACGATAGCACAGGTGGAAGATGGCGTCCTCCACCCCCACAGATTACTAGGTCATCGAACTGCAGGCGGTGCAGTTTGGGTTTAACCAGTTGTCGCAGATTTGTGAGCATTAGCTTCGCCAGGGAGTTCATCATGTGTGAAGTCAGCGCCACCGGTCTGCTCTTATCGCAGGAGCTGGGGCACGTCCCCTTTGGTACATGAACCAGGGCGGATGTCTTCCACATCACATGAACCCTCTCCAGGCTCAGACTCAGGCTGAGGTCGAAGCTATGCTGGAGGGCTCTGCACAGCTGGCTGGCACACGGCTTGAGTACCCAAGGACTGATACCAACGGGTCCCGATACTTTGCGTGGCTTGAGTCTGCACAGCTCTGCTGGAATATTTGGCTAACATCAGTTCGATTCAATTTAATGTAATCCTATTAGTTTACTTCAATTTGTTTAGTTTAGTGTAGCTCCTTTTATTTTGTTTGGCTTCATTCAATTTGATTTAATTTAATTTAATCCAGCTGAGTTTGGTTCATATCCCTCCGTACAACACCACTCCCAATCAAGATCTGACTCCACCTTCAGGGAAATAGTACCTGCACTCCCGGATCCCTCTACTCTACAACAATCCCTATGATGCCACTTGCAGTGAAAGCTCTACCTGCATGAGTATAGAAGCAGGGATGTAATGATAAAATTGTACAAGGCATTGGTGAGACCAAATCTGGAGTATGGTGTACAATTTTGGTCGCCCAATTATTTGAAGGATGTCAACAAAATAGAGAGAGTACAGAGGAGATTTACTAGAATGTTGCCTGGGTTTCAGCAACTAAGTTACAGAAATAGGTTGAATAAGCTTAGATCTTTATTCTCTGGAGCGTAGAAGGTTAAGGGGGGACTTGATAGAAGTCTTTAAAATGATGAGAGGGATAGACCGAGTTGATGTGGACAAGCTTTTCCCTTTGAGAATAGGGAAGATTCAAACAAGAGGACATGACTTCAGAATTAAGGGGCAGAAGTTTAGGGGTAATATGAGGGGGAACTTCTTTACTCAGAGAGTGGTAGCGGTGTGGAATGAGCCTCCAGTGGAAGTGGTGGAGGCAGGTTAATTGGTATCATTTAAAAATAAATTGGATAGGCAAATGGATGAGAAGGGAATGGAGGATTATGGTATGAGTGCAGGCAGGTGGGACTAAGGGAAAAACAGTTGTTCGGCACGGACTTGTAGGGCCGAGATGGCCTTTTCCCGGTCTGTAATTGTTATATGGTTATATGGTTATATGGTCGTCATGGGATGTATTCAGGGGGGATTATACTGCTTAGTGTGATGGAGCTGGGAAACAGACCTGGGTGGATTTGTCCAGACTCCTTTCATTGTGATCATTTTACTTCACTTCAGTTTTATTTAGTTGAGTCCAGCTCACATTAGTATCTACGGCTTAGTTTAGTAAGTTCTAGTTTAATCCAATCCCGTTTAGTTTACTTCAGTGTGATTTAGTTCAGTTCCGCTCACTTTCTGTTACGATGCGATACGATAGAACCTAGAGAGAGAAATAGTCTGCCACAATCATGAACATTGGAACGATAGCACAGGTGGAGGATGGCGTCCTCCACCCCCACAGATTGCTAGGTCATCGAACTGCAGGCGGTGCAGTTTGGGTTTAACCAGTTGTCGCAGGTGCGTGAGCATTAGCTTCGCCAGGGAGTTCATGATGTGTGAAGTCAGCGCCACCGGTCTGCTCTTACTGCAGGAGCTGGGACACGTCCCCTTTGGTACATGAACCAGGCCGGATGTCTTCCACATCACAGGAACCCTCTCCAGGCTCAAGCTCAGGCTCAGGTTTAAGCTATGCTGGAAACGTCTGCACAGCTGGCTGGCTGACGGCTTGAGTACCCAAGGGCTGATACCATCGGGTCCCGCGGCTTTGCGTAGGTGTAGTCTGCACAGCTCTGCTGGAATATTTGGCTAACATCAGTTTGATTCAGTTTAATTTAATCCTATTAGTTTACTTCAATTTGTTTAATTTAGTGTAGCCCCTTTTATTTTGTTTGGCTTCATTCAATTTGATTTAGTTTAATTTAATCCAGCTGAGTTTGGTTCACATCCCTCAGTACAACACAACTCCCAATCAAGATCTGACTCCACCTTCAGGGAAATATGTACCTGCACTCCCGGATCCCTCTACTCTACAACACTCCCTATGATGCCACTTTCAGTGAAACCTCTACCAGCATTTCAAGATCCCTCTGTTCTTCTACTTTCCCGATCTTCCTGTGATGGTACATTTGGTGAAATATGTACCTGTACTCCAAGATCCCTCTACTCAACAACATTCCCTACCTACCCGTGACACCGCATTCAGGGAATTGTGTCGCATGTCCCACTGGTGTACAGGTCGCACCTATGTCGCACTGGTGTACAGGTTTACAGGTTTCCTTTATTGTCATTCAGACGAAGTCTGAACGAAATTTCGTGCCTGCAGTCATACATACATACAATACAATAAAAAACCTCAATAATAAACACATTTTAACATCCACCACAGTGAGTCCACCTAGCACCTCCTCACTGTGATGGAGGCAAAAGTCTTAGATACAACATCCATCTTCCTGCAACACGACCTTCATGGACCTAAGTAACTGCGTACCGAGATCCCTCCGTTCTACAACAATCCTTTTTAACCTATGTTTCCACATTCAGAGAACTATATGCATGTGCGCCTCAATCCCTCTGCTCTACAACACTCCCCAGAGGTGTGTAGATCCTGCCCATTTGGAATTTTCAAAATGTAACACCTCACGTTTTTTCTGTGCATGTGAATGTTTTATGGCCATATTTGTTGTTTCAGAACTTCCGCCGCCACCGACTATCATTAAGACTCCTGACTATCCCGTGTACGTGCCTGGAGAATCCATCACCATCACGTGTGCTAGTTCACGGCGGAACACGGCAGGGAGGTTTCATTTGAGGAAAGACTCCAACCTTCTCACCAGCAGCACGGGAAGTCGCACAACCTTCAACCATCGGATCACAGATTTAAGGGCAGACGTGGCCAACACCTACACCTGTGCCATATCGGTGCAAGTCTCCGCTCGGTGGCTCCCTTCCGCTCTGAGCCGTGCGATCCACATTCGTGTCATTGGTCAGTCACACACGCCACCGTCATGGTATATATTCAGGGGGGATTATGGTGCATAGTGTGATGGTGCAGGGTGCATTGGTACAAAGAAACATTGGTAATAGTTTCGTCCCGTCTACTTTAGTTTAGTTTAGTTTACTTCTGTTTAATTTAGTTTAGTTCCTTTCATTTTGCTTGGCTTTCCATTTTAATCCAGTTCTGTTCTGATCCCTCTCCACAACACCTCTCCGTATTGAGCTGGGACTCCACCTTCATGGAACTAAGTACCAGCCACCCTGGATCCCTCTACTCCATAACATTCTTTATCTAATTGTGAAGCAGGCTTCAGGGAACGAAGTGCCTGCGCTTCTATATATCTCTGCTTATAATAATCCCTATCAATCAATTACGACACTTTCAGGGACCAATGTACCTGCATTCCTCGATCACTCTGCTCTCCTACATTCCCAACCATCCTGTGACGCGTTTTTAGGGATATAAGTAACTGCGCTCCGAGATACCTCGGCTCTACAATACTCCCAATCCACCCGTGTTGCCACTTCAAGGAAACTGTGTCCATTTACTCCTAGATTCCTTTGCACAACAAAACTCATTATCCACCTCCAACGCCACCTCCAAGGACACATGTACCTGCGCTCGTAGATCCCTCTGCTCTACAACATCGCCCCAGAGCTGCTCTACAACACTCCCCAGAGCTCTACCATTCACTATGTAGGACGTGCTCATGATGGACTTTCCAGAACGCAACGCCACCCATTTTTCTGTGCATGTAGATATTTTATGGCGATGTTTTTCGTTGCAGAACGCCCGCGTCCACCGACTCTCTCCAAGATTCCTGAATATCCTGTGTATGTACCTGGAGAATCCATCATCTTCACGTGCGCGAGTCCACGGCGAGAAACGGCGGGGAGGTTTCAATTAAGGAAAGATTCCGACCTTCTCACCAGCAGCACGGGAAGCGACACGACCTTCACCCACCGTGTCACAGAGTTAAGGGCAGTCATTGACAGCACCTACACCTGCGTCATGTTGGTGCACGTCTCCGCTCGGTGGCTCCCGTCCCCTGCAAGCCCAGCGGTCCACATACGTGTCACAGGTTAGTCACACACGCCGTCGTCATGGGATGTATTCAGGGCGGATTATAGTGCTTAATGTGATGGAGCTGGGAAACAAACCTGGGTGGATTTGTCCAGACTCCTTTCATTGTGATTATTTTCGTTCACTTCTGTTTTATTTAGTTGAGTCCAGCTCACATTAGTATCTACGGCTTAGTTTATCAAGTTCAAGTCTAATTCAATCCCGCTTAGTTTACTTCGGTGCGATTTAGTTCAGTTCCGCTCACTTTCTGTTACGATGCGATACGATAGAACCTAGAGAGCGAAATAGTCTGCCACAATCATGAACATTGGAACGATAGCACAGGTGGAAGACGGCGTCCTCCACCCCCACAGATTGCTAGGTCATCGAACTGCAGGCGGTGCAGTTTGGGTTTAACCAGTTGTCGCAGGTGCGTGAGCATTAGCTTCGCCAGGGATTTCATGATGCGTGAAGTCAGCGCCACCGGGCTGCTCTTATCGCAGGAGCTGGGACACGTCCCCTTTGGTACATGATCCAGGCCGGATGTCGTCCACATCACATGAACCCTCTTCTTGAGTACCCAAGGGCTGATACCAACGGGTCCCGCGGCTTTGCGTGGGTGTAGTCTGCACAGCTCTGCTGGAATATTTGGCTAACATCAGTTCGATTCAATTTAATTTAATCCTATTAGTGTACTTCAATTTGTGTAATTTAGTGTAGCCCCTTTTATTTTGTTTGGCTTCATTCAATTTGATTTAGTTTAATTTAATCCAGCTGAGTTTGGTTCATATCCCTCCGAACAACACCACTCCCAATCAAGATCTGATTGCACCTTCAGGAAAATATGTACCTGCACTCCCTGATCCCTCTACTCTACATCAATCCATATGATGCCATTTTCAATGAAAGCTCTACCTGCATTTCAAGATCCCTCTGTTTTACTACTTTCCCGGGCTTCCTGTGATGGTACATTTGGTGAAATATGTACCTGTACTCCAAGATCCCTCTACTCAACAACATTCCCTACATACCTGTGACACCGCTTTCATGGAATTGTGTCCAATTACCCCTATGTCCCACTGGTGTACAGGTTTCCATGTTTCCTCTATTGTAATTCAGACCGAAGTCTGAACGGAATTTCGTGCCTGCAGGCATACATACATACAATACAATAAAAAAACAACAATAAACACATATTAACATCCACCACAGTGAGACCACCTACCACCTCCTCACTGTGATGGCGGCAAAAGTCTTAGATACAACATCCATCTTCCTGCAACACCACCTTCATGGACCTAAGTAACTGCGTACCGAGATCCCTCCGCTCTACAACAATCCCGTTTAACATATGTTTCCACATTCAGAGAACTATATGCCTGTGAGCCTCAATCCCTCTGCTCTACAACATTACCCAGAGGTGTGTAGATCCTGCCCATTTGGAATTTTCAAAATGTAACACCTCACGTTGTTCTGTGCATGTGAATGTTTTACGGCCATATTTGTTGTTTCAGAACTTCCGCCGCCACCGACTATCTCCAAGACTCCTGACTATTCCGTGTACGTGCCTGGAGAATCCATCACCATCACGTGCGCTAGTTCACGGCGGGACACGGCGGGGAGGTTTCATTTGAGGAAAGACTCCAACCTTCTCACCAGCAGCACGGGAAGTCACACGACATTCAACCACCGGATCACAAACTTAAGGGCAGACGTGGCCAACTCCTACACCTGTGCAATATCGGTGCAAGTCTCCGCTCGGTGGCTCCCTTCCGCTCCGAGCCGTGCGATCCACATTCGTGTCATTGGTCAGTCACACACGCCACCGTCATGGTATATTTTCAGAGGGGATTATTGTGCATAGTGTGATGGTGCTGGGAAAGAAATATTGGTAATAGTTTCGTCCCGTCTACTATAGTTTAGTTTAGTTTACTTCAGTTTAATTTAGTTTAGTTCCTTTCATTTTGCTTGGCTTTCCAATTTAATAGTAAGATTAAACGAGTACTTACCAGTATGAAGTTTGATCTGTATTTTATGAGGAGTTACGATGAGGGATTACGTGAAGAACCCAGCCCAGTGCGCAGTTGCGTCATACTTCGAAGCAGCGGTGTGGAATCACAGGATAGACACAATATTTGAAGTAACATAGTAAAGATCATGAGACATCAGTTTATTAGTTTGATCTATATATTGAGGGTGGGAGCGGAGGGCACGTAATCCCTCATCGTAACTCCTCATAAAATACAGATCAAACTTCATACTGGTAAGTACTCGTTTAATCTTACTATTTTACTTCGGAGTCACGTGAGTGATTCCGTGAAGACTTCAAAGGTCTGTGATTTCAAACCTTGTAACAGTTTTTATTTCACTCACTGCCGAAGTTTTTGAGGGAGGAAGTGTTATCGTAATCAACCAATGGATCTGCTTTCACAAGAAACAGAAAGGTATTTGTTAACAATAACAACATAAATAGCTCCCCTGAGCTTAAATTAATATTGCAGTTTGTAATATTCTTTCTGCAATTAAATCAGGCTTATCAACGGTTTACAATAAAACATGTTCTGAACGTCGTTTCCCTTGACCATCCTGCCGTATTGAGAATGTGGTCACCCGGGATGTCCATTCGTTCAGCCGCTGATATCAATGCTGCCCTAGTGGCATGGGATTTAAATGTATTATTATCCATTCCGGCAGCTTTCAGTACCTGTTTGAGCCACCTTGAAGTGGTTTGGCTCGTACCGCGTCTTGGGGTTTCTGTGGTTGACCCATAGGCTTTCCTCTCCCTCTAAGATTGTGGGTTGTGTCTATATATTGTAGTAGATGGGTCACCACACTCAACCTGGACTCTGGTGGGTAGGCCCGGAATCCCACCAGTGAATTGGGCGTTCCTGGTCCATATAACCATATAACAATTGCAGCACGGAAAACACAGGCCATCTCGACCCTACTAGTCCGTGCCGAACTCATAATCTCGCCTAGTCCCATATACCTACGAGTTAGGTTTTTACCAGACCTAGAATGATGAACGTGATGCGTCTGGGGTAATCACCATGTTATCCAGTCTAGTTTTATGGAGTGACTGGACTCTGTGAGCGTATACAAGAGCCATAAGCATGAGCGTTTTAACATAGATTGAAAAAGACTGAGGGATCTGGCTGGTGCCATTCTCTGAGATATGTCAATATCACACCGATATCCCATGCATGGGTATACCTGGGTTTTGCTGTCCTGCTGTTTTTAGATAAGCAAACAAGGCGCTCCATGCTGTATTGATGGCACTGTAACTCACCTTTGAATCATGGTGTAGATGTTCCAGGAACTCCAATACGTCAGTGGTTGAATAGTTTGGTATGTTGTCCCTGCGTCGTGGCAGTATTTTCCCATGCTCTTGGTGACTGTTCGCAGGGATGCCGACATGGTGGTAATGGTTCCTTTGGATAATCCCAGTCCCTGGTAAGGTCTATTCAAAACCAACACCCAGGAGTTTGATGTTTTTTTATGGCATGGGTGGCTTATGCCTGATACTGGGTTGAGTCAGCAACCATGGTCCACTAGGGAAATCCATAGGTGACTCGCCCACCATGTCGTGATGAACTGGGAACCATGGCTGTGTAGGCCGGTCGGGCACGTTCAATATCTCGGAGACAGATTCCATCTGTATTGCGAAGTGCCCGACTAATGAGGCAGAAGGGAGGAAGGCAAAGCAGAAATTCCTCCTTCCAGCGTGTAGGCATCTATCGCTGCTGCCTCTGATCTGGTTCCTAAGTCACATACATAGGTTACTGGTGATTCCGTCTTGTGCAACCAAATTGATATCTGGCTTTCCAACTGCTTAATACCTTTAGCAGATATTTTGGGTTTGACATCTATTCAATGTTATCATAAATTTTTACCCGTGACGTGGTGTCTCCCACTGTGTTCTAGCTTCCTAGGCAATAGGCAGCTGATAGTTAAAATGTCTTTTGACACACCATTGCCAGATCTGTTTGACCAATTTGTTGCACGATAATGATTTTATGCTCCCCATATGGTTGATATAAGCCACCACCATAGTGTTATCAATCCGTAACCGCATATGTACGTGCTGCATTTGAAATGCATATGCTTTTTAGCCCAATAGGCGATCACCAATCCCAAATAATTGATGCCCGTTGTGTGTAGTAACGATGATTCTGAATTGGTCCATCTGTTAGCTGTGCTGGATATGGAGTTTAGTTGCTCCCTAGCCTAAAGTACTGGCGTCGGTTTTTAATAACCAAGTTGGGATTGGTGATAATAATAGGGCTGAAACTATGCCAAACATATGTCTGCCCACCACTGTAATTGTGATATAGCTTCAGTGGGTACATTCATGATTTGATTATAGTGACCCAAGCACCTTGGCAAAGTAACAGTCATATGGATGGAATTGATATTGAAGCCCAGATAATCCATGGTAGTTAACGGCTTCAATTCTGGTTTATCTGGGCGTGGGATGAACCTCAGTGCTTTAGGGAGCTGTTTCGTAGCTAGAACTGCTGCCACAGCTAATTCCTTTGTTTCCCCTAATATGAGGATATCATCCAATATATGCCATAATTATGCTTGTTTTCTTAATATTTTCATGGCTATTTTTAATATTTATAATAGTTTAGGGTTGAGGTTAGAACATTGTGAATGCTCTATACTCCCATTGTTGCCCTAACCGGGATATCCATTATCCAGGCAAATGTTTTAGGTATCTACAATGATCCTAGTGTATGGGTATAAGATAGTTAGCATCTTCCATATCAATGCTCGCCATAAGGTATCCTTTGGAGATCAGATATCTGGCAGTGACAAAAACCCGTCTCCATCTTAAAGTGTATATACTCAACAGATTTATTTAATGATATTAGATCAATGATGATGCTACATTCACCATCTTTTGTAGTTTTAGTGAATATATTCGATACAAATTCCAATGGTTCATGTTTACTCCCATGTTCCGTTTAGTAATGAGGCTTTTGTAGTTCAGCTTGACCTTCTCGCTTCTCTTTCTTAGAGGGAGAAAATGCCCTTTGGGCGCATTGCTGAACTGGCGGTAATATGCCCAATTTGAATTCAAGTTTTTATCCACTTATACTGTTGAGTATATATTAGTTATTTGTGACAGCACCCCATGCTTTTATCAAGAAGTGTAAATGCCCCCCCCCCCCCCCCCGCAGTTAGTAGAACCCCCTTATTTTGTGTAAACTGGGAGGAACCAGACTACCTACCTCCATGTTCATTGTTTTTTCATGAAGGTTTAGTTTTGCTGGTATGCTGGCGCTGTCGGTGGGGCGGCGCATTTTCCCACGGCTCCCCTCTGGGCCCCTGTCTAAAAAGAACTTTGGGGGTAATGTGAAGCGGTCGCCAGGCTTTCACCAGTCCTTGTTTGATATTGCTGGTGGATGCCGAGGGGTGCTGCCAGCTGGGTGTTGGATGCGATGTCCTGCTCGTTCCATGGCCTGCCCTCATGAGGCGCACAGGTTTAGCTGCCTCTCTTCCCGCAGCAGCGGTTTGCATAGCCCCGTATATTTGGGGTTGCGGGCAGGTCTTATATGCACAAATGTCAGTCGAGTATCCCAAATGTGGGAACATCTTAGGCGTCAGCACACTCGTAGTGCAACGGGACAGTCTCATCCTGGGAGAACCACCTTGGTGATCATGGCGTCTCGCCTGCCAGGTGAGTATGATCCGTGGAAAAAACGAGCTAAGGCGGTGACATCTTGACCCTCTGTTAGGAGCTTCAACGTTCGCTGCTTTTAGCTCTTTTCTGCGAGTCTGCTGACCCAGCTGCCTGCAGACGTGCCTCTAGAAAGGCCTACTCCTGCAGGGCTTTGTTTGGGAAGATGGTCGCGTGGAGGAGCCATGTAGTGGCCCACGACACCCAGCAGCTCTTCCTGATCCTGCTCCCCTGGCATACTGCTGTTCTCGTCCGCCTGCCCAGCGTTTAAGCCAGCCCAGCCCTGGCCTCCTTAGCTAGCCTCAAAAAGAGGGAGCAAAAGGGTGTGCTATAAATTGGAGGAGGCATAGCTCAAACTCCGTTGTTGCATCAATCCCTCGACAAGGGAGATGGCTAGTGCAATAGCACTGGGGTAGGAGTGTCAGCTCCCTTGGCATTCAGCCAGTGACCCCTCGTTTTTCCTGGAGGTTTTGAACTCCATGACCTCCTCTGGCTTGGGGAGACAGACATACTTATTTTTGCTGTCTCCACCTGTTTCAGTGTTGGAGGAAGTTGATTCCTGTAGAACCTGTAGTTTTGGTAAGGTTTTGTCTTACCTGTAGTTAGAGGTAGCCTGCCGTTTTTCAGGCGGCATTGTAGCGGTTCCCGGGCGGCGATTCTCCTTGTCGGGAGGCTGCAGGGCTGCCGGTCGGGTTTTTAAATTTCCCTCCGGTCCGCTGCTGTTAACCAAACAACTGTTCAGCGGACCGGCATAAGCGCAGCTCTCTGTCAGCGGTCCGCAGCGTGTGCGGTCCCGTTTGCGCCTATCCCCCTCCACTGTCGGCTCCTTCGCTGGAGTCGAACGGGGGCCGCTTCCTCTGCGGCTTTGCTCCCCCTGGAGCAAAAACCACAAGGCCCGATTAAGGTAAGTACTTACCTCACGTTCATTGGTTTGCGGGAGCGCCCGACTCCCGCTGGCCGCGTGTGCACAGCTGTGCGATAATGCCGCAACTGCGCACTGGGCTGGGTTTTTCACGGAATCACTCACGTGACTCCGAAGTAAAATCCAGTTCTGTTAGGTTCCCTCTCCACAACACATCTCCGTATTGAGCTGGGACTCCACCTTCATGGAACTAAGTACCTGCCATCCTGGATCCCTCTACTCCATAACATTCCTTATCTAATTGTGAAGCAGGCTTCAGGGAACGATGTGCCTGCGCTTCTATATATCTCTGATATATAATAATCCCAATCAATCAATTACGACACTTTCAGGGACCGATGTAACTGCACTCCTCGATTACTCTGCTCTCCTACATTCCCAACCATCCTTTGACGCGTTTTTAGGGATGTAAGTAACTGCACTCCGAGATCCCTCGGGTCTACAATACTCCCAATCCACCCGTGTTGCCACTTTAAGGAAACTGTGTCCATGTACTCCTAGATTCCTCTGCACAATAAAACTCCCTATCCACCTCCAACGCCACCTCCAAGGACAAATGTACCTACGCTCGTAGATCCCTCTGCTCTACAACACCCCCCAGAGCTGCTCTACAACACTCACCAGAGCTCTACCATTCACTATGCAGGACGTGCCCATAATGGAGTTCCCAGAACGCAACACCACCCATTTTTCTGTGCATGTAGATATTTTATGGCGATGTTTTCCGTTGCAGAACGCCCGCGTCCACCGACTCTCTCCAAGATTCCTGAATATCCTGTGTATGTGGCTGGAGAATCCATCATCTTCACGTGCGCGAGTCCACGGGGAGAAACGGCGGGGAGGTTTCAATTAAGGAAAGATTCCGACCTTCTCACCAGCAGCACGGGAAGCCACACGACCTTCACCCACCGTGTCACAGAGTTAAGGGCAGTCATTGACAGCACCTACACCTGCGTCATGTTGGTGCACGTCTCCGCTCGGTGGCTCCCGTCCCCTCCAAGCCCAGCGGTCCATATACGTGTCACAGGTTAGTCACACACGCCGTCGTACTGCTGGGATGTAATGTTAAAATTGTAATGTAATGTTAAAATTGTACAAGTCATTGGCGAGACCAAATCTGGAATATGGTGTACAATTCTGGTCGCCCAATTATAGGAAGGATGTCAACAAAATAGAGAGAGTACAGAGGAGATTTACTAGAATGTTGCCTGGGTTTCAACAACTAAGTTACAGAAATAGGTTGAATAAGCATAGGTCTTTATTCTCTGGAGCGCAGAAGGTTAAGGGGGGACTTGATAGAGGTCTTTAAAATGATGAGAGGGATAGACAGAGTTGATGTGGACAAACTTTTCCCCTTGAGAATAGGGAAGATTCAAACAAGAGGACATGACTTCAGAATAACATCCCTCAGTACAACACCACTCCCAATCAAGATCTGACTCCACCTTCAGGGACATATGTACCTGTACTTCCGGATCCCTCTACTCTACAACAACCCCTATGATGCCACTTTCAATGAAAGCTCTACCAGCATTTCATGATCCATCTGTTCTTCTACTTTCCCGATCTTCCTGTGATGGTACATTTGGTGAAATATGTACCTGTACTCCAAGATCTCTCTACTCAACAACATTCCCAACCTACCTGTGACACCGCTTTCAGGGAATTGTGTCCAATTACCCCTATGTCCCACTGGTGTACAGGTTTACAGGATTCCTTTATTGTCATTCAGACCGAAGTCTGAACGAAATTTCGTGCCTGCAGTCATACATACATACAATACAATAAAAAAACAACAATAAACACATATTAATATCCACCGCAGTGAGTCCACCTAGAACCTCCTCACTGTGATGGAGGCAAAAGTCTTAGATACAACATCCATCTTCCTGCAACACCACCTTCATGGACCTAAGTAACTGCGTACCGAGATCCCTCAGCTCTACAACTATCCTTTTTAACCTATGTTTCCACATTCTGAGAACTATATGCATGTGCGCCTCACTCCCTCTGTTCTACAACACTCCCCAGAGGTGTGTAGATCCTGCCCATTTGGAATTTTCAAAATTTAACACCTCACGTTTTTCTGTGCATGTGAATGTTTTATGGCGATATTTGTTGTTTCAGAACTTCCGCCTCCACCGACTATCTCCAAGACTCCTGACTATCCCGTGTACGTGTCTGGAGAATCCATCACCATCACGTGCGCTAGTTCACGGCGGGACACGGCGGGGAGGTTTCAGTTGAGAAAAGACTCCAACCTTCTCACAAGCAGCACGGGAAGTGGCACGACGTTCACCCACCGGATCACAGACTTAAGGGCAGACGTGGACAACACCTACACATGTGTCATGGTGTTGCACGCTTCCGCTCGGTGGCTCCCGTCCCCTCCGAGCCCTGCGATCTACATTCGTGTCGCAGGTCAGTCACACACGCCACCATCCTGAGATTTATTCAGGGAGGATTATGGGGTTTCGTGTATTGGTGCTGGGAAATAAACCTGAGTTATAATTTCGTACGGCCTACTTTGGTTTAGTTTAGTTTAGTTTAATTCAGTTTAATTTAATTCAGTTCCTTTCATTTTGCTTGGCTTCCTTGAGTTTGATTTGTGTTTAATTTAATCAAGTTGAGTCCTATTCTGATCCCTCTCCACCACACCTCTCCGTATTGTGATGTGAATCCACCTTTGGGGAAACATAGAAATTAGGTGCAGGAGTAGGCCATTTTGCCCTTCGAGCCTGCACCGCCATTCAATATGATGATGGCTGATCATCCAACTCAGTATCCCGTACCTGCCTTCTCTCCATACCCTCTGATCCCCTTAGCCACAAGGGCCACATCTAACTCCCTCTTAAATATAGACAATTAACTGGCCTCGACTACCCTCTGCGGCAGAGAGTTCCAGAGATTCACCACTCTCTGTGTGAAAAAAAAAGTTCTTCTCATCTCGGTTTTAAAGGATTTCCCCCGTATCCTTAAGCTGTGACCCCTTGTCCTGGACTTCCCCAACATCGGGAGCAATCTTCCTGCATCTAGCCTGTCCAACACCTTAAGAATTTTGTAAGTGTCTATAAGATCCCTGCTCAATCTCCTAAATTCCAGAGAGCATAAACCAAGTCTATCCAGTCTTTCTTCATAAGACAGTCCTGACATCCCAGGAATCAGTCTGGTGAACCTTCTATGCACTCTCTCTATGGTAATAATGTCCTTCCTCAGATTTGGAGACCAAAACTGTACGCAATACTCCAGGTGTGGTCTCACCAAGTCCCTGTACAACTGCAGTAGAACCTCCCTCCTCCTATACTCAAATCCATTTGCTATGAAAGCTAACATACCATTCGCTTTCTTCACTGCCTGCTGCACCTGCATGCCTACTTTCAATGACTGGTGTACCATGACACCCAGGGCTCGCTGCATCTCCCCTTTTCCTAGTCGGAAACCATTTAGATAATGGTCTGCTTTCCTGTTTTTGCCACCAAAATGGATAACCTCACATTTATCCAAATTATACTGCATCTGCCAAACATTTGCCCACTCACCCAGCCTATCCAAGTCACCTTGCAGTCTCCTAGCATCCTCTTCACAGCTAACACTGACCCCAGCTTAGTGTCATCCGCAAACTTGGAGTTATTGCCTTCAATTCCCTCATCCAGATCATTAATATATATTGTAAATAGCTGGGGTCCCAGCACTGAGCCTTGCGGTACCCAAAAGTCACTGCCTGCCATTATGAAAAGCACCCGTTTACTCCTACTCTGTGCTTCCTGTTTGCCAGCTAGTTCTCTATCCACAACAATACTGAACCCCCAATGCCGTGTACTTTAAGTTTGTATACTAATCTCTTATGTGGGACCTTGCCGAAAGCCTTCTGGAATTCCAGATACACCACGTCCACTGGTTCTCCCCTATCCACGCTACTAGGTTACATCCTCAAAAAATTCTATAAGATTCGTCAGACATGATTTACCTTTCGTAAATCCATGCTGAATTTGCCCAATGATTTCACCACTTTCCAAATGTGCTGCTATCCCATCTTTAATAACTGACTCTAGCAGTTTCCCCACTACCGATTCCCCGTTTTCTCTCTCCCTCACTTCTTAAAAAGCGGTGTTACGTTTGCTACCCGCCAATCCTCAGGAACTACTCCGGAATCTAAAGAGTTTTCAAAGATTATTACTTATGCATCCACTATTTCTGGAGCTACTTCCTTAAGTATTCTGGGATGCAGCCTATCTGGCCCTTGGGATGTATCGGCCATTAATCCATTCAATTTACCCAACACCACTTCCCGGCTAACCTGGATTTCACTCAATGCCTCCAACTCCCTTGACCGTCGGTCCCCTGCTATTTCCGGCAAATTATTTATGTCTTCCTTAGTGAAGACGGAACCAAAGTAGTTATTCAATTGGTCCGCCATATCCTTTGTTCCCAATGATCAACTCGCCTGTTTCTGACTGCAAGGGACCTACATTTGTTTTAACTAATCTCTTTCTTTTCACATATCTATTAAAACTTTTGCAGTCAGTTTTTATGTTACCTGCCAGTTTTCTTTCATAATCTATTTTTCCTTTCCTAATTAAGCCCTTTGTCCTCCTCTGCTGGTCTCTGAATGTATCCCAGTCCTCCGGTATGCTGCTTTTTCTGGATAATTTGTACGCATCATCCTTCGCTTTGATACTTTCCCTGATTTCCCTTGTTATCCACGGATGTGCTACCTTCCCTGATTTATTCTTTTGCCAAACTGGGATGAACAATTTTTGTAGTTCATCCATGCAGTCTTTAAATGACTTCCATTGCATATCCACCGTCAAACCTCTGAGAATTAATTGCCAGTCAATCTTGGCCAATTCACGTCTCCTACCCTCAAAGTTACCTTCCTTTAAGTTCAGAACCATTGTTTCTGATTTAACAACGTCACTCTCCATCCTAATGAAGAACTCAAACATATTATGGTCACTCTTGCCCAAGGGGGCACGTACAACAAGATTGCTAACTAACCCTTCCTCATCACAAAATACCCAGTCTAAAATAGCCTGCTCTCTCGTTGGTTCCTCTACATGTTGATTTAGATAACTATCCCTCATACATTCCAATAAATCCTCTTCCTCAGCGCCCCTGCCAATTTGATTCACCCAATCTATATGTAGATTGAAGTCACCCATTATAACTGTTTTGCCTTTGTCGCGCGCATTTCTAATTTCCTGTTTGATACCATCTCCAACTTCACTACTACTGTTAGGTGACCTGTACACAACACCCACCAGCGTTTTCTGCCCCTTAGTGTTTCGCAGCTCTACCCATACCGATTCCACATCCTCCAAACTAATGTCCCCTTTCCATTGCATTAATCTCCTCTCTAATCAGTAACGCTGCCCCACCTCCATTTCCTTTCTCTCTAGCCCTCCTGAATATTGAATATCCCTGGATGTTCAGCTCCCAGCCTTGGTCACCCTGGAGGCATGTCTCCGTGATCCCAACTATATCATAGCCATTAATAGCTATCTGCACATTCAACTCATCCACCTTATTACGAATGCTCCTTGCATTGAGACACAAAGCCTTCAGGTTTGTTTTTACAACACTCTTACCCCTTATACAATTATGTTGAAAAGTGGCCCTTTTTGATTTTGCCCTGGTTTTGTCTGCCTGCCACTTTTACTTTTCACCTTGCTACCTATTTCTTCTACCCTCATTTTACACCTCTCGGTCTCTACGCTCACACATTTAAGAAACACTTTCCCTTGAACTCCATCCTCCACTATCCTATTCGAAACCCCACCCCCCTTATTCAGTTTAAAGCCAAAACAAAGTACCCGCACTCCTGAATCCATCCACTCCATGACATTCCCCATCTAATTGTGTCGCCAGCAGCAGCCTGCGCTCCTCTATATCTCTGCTTTATAAAAATACTTAACTACCAATGACGACACTTTCATGGAACGACATACCTGCACCTCTTGATCCCTCTTTTCTCCTACACTCCCAAAAGTATTGTAACGCATTCTACGGGAAGTAAGTACCTGCACTCCTATATCGCTCTGTTCTAAAATTCTCCCAATCTACCTCTGTTGCAACTTTCAGGACACTGTGACCATTTACTCCTTGATCCCTCTGCTCTGTAAAACTCCCTGTCTACCTGCACGCCACCTTCAAGGAAAAAATGTACATGCGCTCCTATATCTCCCTGCTCTACCACACTCGCCAGAACTGATCTACACCACTACACAGAGCTGCTCTACAACACTCCCCAGCGCAGCTCTACAACACTTCCCATCGCTGCTCTACAACACTCCCCAGAGCTCTACCATTCACTATGTAGGACGTGCCCATGTTGGATTTTCCAAAACGGAAAACCACCTATTTTTTCTGTGCATGTAGATATTTTAGGGCAATGTTTTTCGTTCCAGAACGCCCGCGTCCACCGACTATCTCCAAGACTCCTGACTATCCCGTGTATGTGCCTGGAGAATCCATCATCCTCACGTGCGCAAGTTCACGACGAGATACGGCGGGGAGGTTTCAGTTGAGGAAATCCTCCAACCTTCTCACCAACAGCACGGGAAATCACACGACCTTCACCCACCGCATCACAGAATTAAGGGCAGACATAGACAGCACCTACACCTGTGTCATGTTGGTGCACGTCTCCGCTCGGTGGCTCCCGTCGCTTCCAAGCCCAGTGGTCCATATACGTGCCACAGGTTAGTCACACACGCCATCGTCGTGGGATTTATTCAGAGGGGGATTATAGTGCTTAGTGTGATGGAGCTCGGAAACAAACCTGGTTAGTTTAATCCAGACTGCTTTCATTTAGATTATTGAGTTTACTTCTGTTTTATTTAGTTTTGTTCAGCTCACAGTTTCTGCGATTTAGTTTTGTATGTTCCAGTTTAATTTAATCCAGTTTAGTTTACTTCAGTGTAATTTAGTTTAGTTCAGCTCACTTTCTGTTGCGATGCGATACAATAGATCCTTGGGAGGGAAATTGGTCTGCCAACAATCATGATACACAATAAGATACATTAAGTTAAGTAACGAGTGATAAGTCCAGCATTGAGGATTGAGGCTGTGCGAACATTGGGGGGGGGGGGGGGGGGGGGGGGGGGGGGGGGGGGGGGGGGGGGGGGGGGGGGGGGGGGGGGCTGAGTCGGGGGAATGCGAGGGGTGGGAGGGGGATATCAGGTGAAGGGGAGTCAGTAACCACAACGGCAGGAGGGGGTGGAGTTGTATAGATTGATATCCGCAGGTAAAACGGATCTACTGTGGCATTTTCTTCTGCATCTTGGTGGATCTAGTTTGGTGCTGATGGTGCTCCTCACGTGCGCCCTGCTACCCCAGTACATGGCAGCGAAGAAGATTGCACTGGCCATCGCCGATTGATAGAACATCTGCAGCATCTTATTGCAGACATTGAAGAGCCTCCTCAGAAAATACAGACGGCTCTAACCTTTCTTATACAGTGGCACATCTCAGTATCGTCAATGTTGAGCTGCAGGTGATTCACCCCCACACCACTCAACAAAGTTATTGACTACAACTCTGTATTCAGATTCCCTCCCCTCACTGATGCAGCCCACAATGACAGAGTTATTCAAAAACATATCCAGGTGGCATGAGTCCCAGTTGCATCTGAAGGCCGAGGATAGGAAGAGAGAGAGGGCCGTTATCTTTGGGTCCCCTGTGTTGATCAGTAACATGTACGAGACACAGTTATGTAATCTGACATATTGTGGTCGTGCAGTCAGGTAGTTGGTGATCCAGAACACCAGTGGAGGACCCACCCACATCTTCGTCAGTTTGCTCCCAAGCAGTGCAGGCTGGATGGTTTTCAAAGTAATGAATAAGTAAAAACACATGACTCTCATAGTGCTTCCCGGCTTATCCTGTTGAACATTGGATCGATGGAACAGGTAAATGATGGCGTCCTCCACCCCCATCGTTGTTATGTCAGCGAACTGCAGGGGGTCCTGGTAGGGTTTAACGAATGGTCGCAGGTGAGTGAGAACTAGCTTCGCCAGGGACTTCATGATGTGGGAAATCAGCGCCACCGGTCTATAGTCATGGGAGGAGGTGGCCACGTCCACTTTGGCACATGAACTAGGCAAGAAGTATTCCACGTCACAGGAACCATCTCCTGGCCCAGCAACACGTTGGGGGCAATGGTGGAGGATTCTGCACCACTGACTGGCACACGGCATGAGTTCCCAAGGGCTGATACCATCGGGAGGCATGGCTTTACGTGGGTGGAGTGTGTACAGCCCTGCTAGATTATTAGGCTAAGCGTAGTTTGATTCAGTTAAATTTAATCCTATTTAGTTACATTGATTTTGTTAGGCTTAATTCAGTTTGATTTAGTTTAATTTAATCCAGGTTAGTTTGGTTTATATCCGTCTGCACTACACCACTGCCAATCGAACTGTGACTCCACCTTCATGGAACTATGTACCTGTACTATTGGATTCATCTATTCTACAACACACCCTATGATGCCACTTCAAGTGAAAGAAGTACCTGTACTCCTTGCTCAACAACATTCCCAGTCTACCTGTGATATCATTTTCAGGGAGCTGCGTCCATTTACTCTTATGTCCCACTAATCTACAACACCCTATCTACCAGCAACACCACCTAGAACGAACTATGTGCCTGCGTTTATAGATCCCTCTGTTAAACAATACTCCCTATCTACCTGTGACGCTACCTTCAAAGAACTATGTGCCTGCGCCCCTAGATCCGTCTGCTCTACGACAATATCGATCCACCTCTGATGCCAGCTTCAAGGAAATATGTAACTGCGCTCCTAGATCCATCTGCTCAATGACAATCCCGATCTACTTATTTCTCAATTTTCAGGGAACTATATGCCTGAGCTCGTAGGTCCTGCCCATCTTGGAATTTTCAAAATATAACACCTAATGCTTTCTGTGAATGTGGAAGTTTTATGGCAATGTTTGTTGTTACAGAACGTCCGCCGCCGCCGAATATCTCAAAGATTCCTGACTATCCCGTGTACCTGCCTGGGGAATCCGTCACTATCACGTGCGCTAGTTCACGGCGGGACACGGCGGGGAGGTTTCAGTTGAGAAAAGACTCCAACCTTCTCACAAGCAGCACGGGAAATCACACAAACTTCAACCACCGTGTCACAGAGTTAAGGGCAGACATGGACAGCACCTACACTTGCGTCATGTTGGTGCACGTATCCGCTCGGTGGCTCCCGTCCCCTCCAAGCCCAGCGGTCCATATACGTGTCACAGGTTAGTCACACACGCCATCGTCATGGGATTTATACAGAGGGGATTGTAGAGCTTAGTATGACGGAGCTGGGAAACACACCTGGGTTGATTTGTCCAGTCCGTTTTCATTAAATTCGTTTAGCTTGCCACAGTTTCATATCGTTTAGTTCAGTTCACATTAGTTTCTACGACTTGGCCGGACGTCTTCCGCATCACAGGATCCCTCTCCAGGCTCAGGCTGAGTTTGAAGCTATGCTGGAGGACGCGCCACAACACGGTTTGAGTGCCCAAGGCCTGATAACATCGGGCCACGCGGCTTTGCGTGCGTGGTGTTTGTACAGCTGTGCTAGAATATTTGGCTAACATTAATTTGCTTCAGTTTAATTTAATCCTATTTAGTTTACTTCAGTTTGTTTAGTTTAGTTTAGCTCCTTTTATTTTGTTTGGCTTCATTCAATTTGATTCAGTTTAATTTAATACAACTGGTTCATATCCCTCTGTACAACACCACTTCCAATCGAGATGTGACTTCAATTTCTGGGAACTATGTACCTGCACTCCTGGATCCATCTACTCTACAACACTCCCTATGGAACCACTTTCAGTGACAGCTGTACCTGGACTTCAAGATCCCTCGGTTCTACTACATTCCCTATATTCCTATGATGGTACATTTAGTGAAATATGTACCTGTACTCCTCGATCTCTCTACTCAATAACATTCCCTACCTAACTGTGATACCTCTTTCAGTGAACTGTATCCAATTACTCCTATGTCCCACTGGTCTACAACACCCAACTGCGTTCCGAGATTCCTCCGTTCTACAACAACCCCTTTTAAACCATTGTTCCATACTCAGGGAACTATATGTAGTAATGTTACAAACGTTTGAGATTTTAAAAATCAAGTCTGCAATTTATCCCATCAGATAGAGCATAACAAGAAGTTTAATTTGACACCTAATTCACTTTCATACCTTCAGTACAGAGATAGGTTGAAAAAGTTAGGTCTTTATTCTCTGGAGCGCAGAAGGTTAAGGGGGAACTTGATAGAGGTCTTTAAAATGATGAGAGGGATAGACAGAGTTGATGTGGACAATCTTTTCCCTTTAAGAATAGGGAAGATTCAAACAAGAGGACACGACCAGAATTAAGGGACAGAAGTTTAGGGGTAGTATGAGGGGGAACGTCTTTACTCAGAGAGTGGTGGCGGTGTGGAATGAGCTTCCAGTGGAAGTGGTGGAGGCAGGTTCATTGGTATAATTTAAAAATAAATTGGATAGGCATATGGATGAGAAGGGAATGGAGGGTTATGGTATGAGTGCAGGCAGGTGGGACTAAGGGAAAACAAGTTGTTCGGCACGGTCTTGTAGGGCCGCGATGGCCTGTTTCCGTGCTGTAATTGTTATATGGTTATATGGTTATAAGTATTTAAAAACGTTTATGGTCATTTTCATACTAGGAAACTAGCATCTTGTTCCGTATTGATATTCCATTAACTTGACACAATAGTTGTGATCAACGACAGTCAAATGGCCATAACTTTATTAAAAATTAAGAGATCTGAAAGAAATGTTCAGTTATTATAGATTGAAGCATTCTGAAACACATATTAAACAATCTTAATTGGATGACCTGACATTAAAGCACATAATTAGTTAGTTACCCAATTGTAGCTAAATCCAAAATTCAATTACTAGATCCAAACATCTATCCACTTGTTAAGAAAAGATTGATATTTTTAAATAACCTAAGTGTCTAAAGAACATTCACACAAGAACTCACAATAAAACATGAATTTTAAATGTCATTGACATTAATTTATAGGCCAAAAGGAAGGGATTTAGTGTTCAATTGCTGTAAATTAATGGCCATTTAAATCAGATTGCGAGTGGGTTTTTTATGGAACGCGCTGGTTTAGAAAGTTGCTATTGCGGTGGATTTGAAGCCCATATGCGGCATGAAAGATACTGCGGGTTTGAATAAGCCCCCGAGTCACGTACTCGCAACTTAAAATTTTGAATAAAGGGATCTTAAGAAGCACTTATTAATGTAACAATAAACAACCTACCTCGCCTTGTAACCCTACATAAGATTCGTCCCGTTGTCGGCGTTCGCGGCTTTATGATTTTTAATCTACTATAACAATTAAATAACCCCATTTTACTTTAAAAATACCTGCAGCGAACGAATGTCGCAGCGATTTTTCGTTAGCAACTAAGCAGGCCGATCAACCTCGATTTCAATAGCCTAGAGAAAATCGCGTTTTAAACCCGCCCTTATCTCAAAGGCGCCAAAGTCGCGCACACGGGCAGCGACAGAACTGCAGCGCCGCTGAAGGTAAGTTTTGCAACATACCTACTATATGCCAGTGCGCCTCAATCCCTCTACTCTACAACACTCTCCAGAGCTGTGTAAGTCCTGCCCATTAGGCCTTTAGAAAATGTAACACCGCACGTGTTTCTTTGCATGTGAATGATTTATGGCCATATTTGTTGATACAGAACTTCCGCAGCCACCGACCATCTCCAAGGCTCCTGACTATCCCGTGTACGTGCCTGGGGAATCCGTCAACATCACGTGCGCCAGTTCACAGCGGGACACGGCGGGGAGGTTTCAGCTGAAGAAAGACTCCAACCTTCTCACCAGCAGCACGGGAAGTCACACGAACTTCACCCACCGCATCACAGACTTAAGGGCAGACGTGGATAACGACTACATCTGTGTCATGTTGGTGCACGCCTACGCTCGGTGGCTCTCGTCACCTCCGAGCCCTGTGATCCACATTCGTGTCACAGGTCAGTCTCACACGCCACCGTCATGGGATGTATTCAGGGGGGATTATGGTGCTTAGTGTGATGGTTCTGTGAAATAAACCTGGTTTATAGTTTTGACCAGTCTAATTTAGTTTACTTTAGTTTAATTTACTTCAGTTTAATTTGGTTTAGTTTATCTCACATTAGTTTCTTCGGCTCAGAGTAGTTTAATTTAAAGCAGTTTAGTTTATTTCAGTTTAATTTAGTTCAGTTCAGCTAACTTTATGATACGACGCTATACGGTACAATATAAATGTATTCATCCCAGAAGGAAAGTTGGTCTGCCAACAGTCATAAAACACAACAAGATACACGAAACACAAAATGATGAGTGGTAAGTCCAGTATTGGGATGTGCAAAGATTGGGGGCGGATGGCGAAGAGGAGTCAGTGCAGAAAGCACTGAGAAGTGACAATAGACAATAGGTGCAGGAATAGGCCATTCAGCTTTTCGAGCTAGCACCGCCATTCAATGTGATCATGGCTGATCATCCCTAATCAGTACCCCGTTCCTGCCTTCTCCCCATATCCCCTGGCATCGCTATAATTAACTGAATAAGCATGACTACCACAGTGGTTTCCGACTTATCCACGTGAGCATCGGAAAGATGGAGCAGGTGCAGATGGTCCATCACGTCTTCTCCGCCATTCGATCATGGTTGATCCTTCTCTACCTCCAAACCCCGACGACCTGACCCCTCATAACCCTTGACATCTGTATTAATCAAGAATTTATATATTTCTGCCTTAAAAATATCTATTGTAATCCATTGGTTTGGCCTCCACATCTTTCCTTGGCAAATAATTCCACAGATTCACCACCCGCTGATGAAAATAATCCATCCTTATCTCTTTCCGAAAAGAAAATTATTTAATACTGAGGTTATGAATTCTAGTCCTGGACTCTCCCACTAGTGAAAACATCCTCCGTATCCACTTTATCCAAGCCTTTCACCATTCCATACGTTTCAATGTGGTGCCCTTTCATTCTTCTAAACTGCAGCGAGTACACGTCCAGTGCCGTCAAACATTCATCTTATGTTAACCCACTCTTTCCTGGGATCGTTCTTGTAAACCTGCTTTGGACCCTCTCAAGAGCCAGCACATCGTTCCTCAGATATTGTGCCCAAAATAGCTCACAATATTCCAAATGCAGCCTGATCCGTGCTTTAGAGCGTTGGCATCATATCCATGTGTTTTGTATTCGAAAGCTCTAGAAATAAATCAGGCAATGGAGTAAATTAGGCAGGCGGCATCTCTGGAGAAAAGGAATTGGTAACTTTTAGCGTTGAGAACATGACACTAGTCTGGTCTACTTTAGTTTTGATTAGTTTAGTTTAGTTTACTTCAGTTTACTTTTTGGTTTAGTTTAGCTCACTTTTGCTCACGGCACGGTGGCGCAGCGGCAGAGTTGCTGCCTTACAGCGCTTGCAGTGCCAGAGACCCGGGTTCGATCCCGACTATGGATGTTTGTCCGTAGAGTGTTTGTACGTTCTCCCCGTGACCGCGTGGGTTTTATCAGAGATCTTCCGTTTCCTCCCACTCTCCAAAGACATACAGATG